>NC_139831.1:3892363-3984863 GCF_963691815.1 Echiichthys vipera
ACACACACACACACACACACACACACACACACACACACACACACACACACACACACACACACACACACACACACACACACACACACACACACACACACACACACACACACACACACACACACTCAGTATCCAAATGATTTCTGGCCTTCAGACAATACCACCGGTGTTATTGAGTGCTGCTGATGTCACTTCCAGTCTGAACTCAAAAACACTCAAGAGTTCAATCAAATTCTCTCTCTCTCTCTCTCTCTCTCTCTCTCTCTCTCTCTCTCTCTCTCTCTCTCTCTCTCTCTCTCTCTCTCTCTCTCTCTCTCTCTCTCTCTCTCTCTCTCTCTCCTTTTCTCTCTCTCTCTCTCTCTCCTTTTCTCTCTCTGTCTCTCTGTGTCTCTCTCTCTCTGTCTCTCTGTCTGTCTGTCTGTCTGTCTTTTTCTCTCTCTGTCTGTCTGTCTGTCTCTCTCTCTGTCTCTCTCTCTCTCTCTCTGTCTCTGTCTCTCTCTCTCTCTCTCTGTCTCTGTCTCACTCTCTGTCTCTCGTTTCTGTTGGACAATCTGTCGCTGTGAAACCCTCAGTGTCGTCTGCAACAACACGGTTGGGTAATAACAAAGTTCTGGATGCACAGAAGTTCCAGATTGAGTGTGAATGCACTGAGAACTGCCCTTTTCAACAGTTTCAATTCAAGTTTTGATCTTAAGACCGAAAGACACGTAAAAGTAAAATATGTCTGTCAACTTAAGTTCTCCCTGCCTCTCTGGTTTAACCAAATCAAAGTGACTCGGCCAAAATAAGGATTTCTTCGCTTCTATATCATCTGCGCTCCGGATTTTATTCGACTGCAAAATCGCGCATCAGCTGCAGCAAACTTCAAAAGAATGAGATACTCTCAAACTTCAGTGAGAAGCTCTTCAGTCTTAACCTTTTTTATTTTACCTCGGACGCCCAACAGCCTTCCCAGAAGAGGAATGGACGGCACTAATGCTCTCATAACGTTTGGTAATGACCCTCATAAATATCACTAATGACCCTCCAAAAGAAATCACAGAATTTAAAGCCGCTGCCTGCCTTTGAGCAGTAAACCTTGATGCCGGAAATGTGTTGCATCTTCGGTAATGTGTTAAAAATCACCCACTTTACAGTCACAGCGATGGCATGACGTTAGAAATCGTGATCTCCCACAGAGTCACTTTCTTCAGACAATTCAAGGTTTTTCGTCAGGTCACCGAGGGCATGATATCAAGTACGGCTACGGCTCTTCCTTCCTGCTGGGAGATCTGTTACACTGATCTCACCTCCAGCCAACCTCTGTCACTCTGCAACCTAATCTGGCTCTGCCCCTCCCTCCTGCAGCATCCCTCCAACCCTCCGCTAGGAAGAGAGCGGTAGAGTCGCACAAGCTAAATCTGGAAGCTGCAGCCCAGGTGAATGTCCCGTACACGTAAGAGGCTAATGACGGAGGGATGAAAATACACACATTAAGCCACACAGACTTCGCTTGATTCAACAGGCTGATTAAACTGCGGCGTGTAGCCCTGCTGCATGTGGTTAAAGAGCATTTGCTTGCATTATCTGTTGCCCCATCTGCTAAATGCATCCACGCCGCACCTAAACCACGTATAGATGAATCTACAGAACAATCGATCCCTTAGATACATTATGTGGCCGTGCTGTAGCTGTACTTCCTGCCTACACTCTTCCGAGCAGTAGGCAGAGCCAGAGCCACGCCCCCACACCACGCCATCCGCCTCCGCCTCCTCACTAAAGCACCCTGCTTAATTGTTGTCAGATTAGCAGTCAAGGCTAAATCGGACGGTTCAACCGGCCGATGGATAAAGCCACAGCCAATCACGAGTGAGCAAAGGGCGGCACGGCAGCTCGGTAAAAATGCGAGAGGGGTGGGAGGGTGACAGATGCTGAGCTGAGAGGAAGTTGGCAAGACTTCAAACTTGTTTTCAATTTAAAGTGGTATAACGTAAAATCATTTTAAGCTATGTATTTTGAGTAAATGTGTATTTTTTGAATTTTATTATGGAATAAATATGAGACATTTCTGAATATTTTTGAATATAATTGGGATAGACATAAATTAATAAGATATATTGATGTCAACTGAATATTTTTTAACTAAACTATTTAAAAGTTGGCCATTGAAAGGCCATAAAAGCTTCACATTAGTGTCCTTCTAGAGCCAAACCTGGGCTGACAGCAGCGTCCAAGTCAAAACTGTGAACACTCACAACCTGGAAGAGCCACAGAAGAAGTGTGAGCGACAGGAGCGGCTGAGGATGATGACGGAGGGATGAAGAAAAGACAGAACGGTGGGCTAAAAGGAGCGGAGAGCTGCCGCCTTGACTCTGCGGGTTGCGGGCCTGCAGGGTAATGGGATCGGAGGGGGAAAGCCGATTCAGAGCTCAGAACTAAGAACGGTGGTGGCAGGTGGAGGCCCTGCCAGCCAGGTTCATTCAGCAGGACGCTACAGTGTGAGAAAACTCTGAAAAGAAAGAGGAAAAGGAAACGCGTTGAGGGTGTTGAATGGGAAAAGAAGGAAGGAAGGAGTCTGGAGGCGTAGAGTGCAGACACTCATCGTTTAAGAGGATTTAATCGCTTCACTTCCGGTTGAGCTGCAGGAGTTTTAGTTTGCATCAAAGAAGTTAGGAGGTTAAAACCAAACTATTCATTAGTGGTGTCATCGATGCAAAGTGAAAATATTGATACAGATAATCATCTATTAGATGAGGGCGACACGGTTGTGTGGTGTCGTCTCACAGCGAGAGGGTTCCTGGTTCAAATCCCAGCTGGGGCCCTTCTGTGTGGAGTTTGCATGTTCTCCCCGTGTCTGCGTGGGTTTTCTCCGGGTTCTCCGGTTTCCTCCCACAGTTCAAAGACGTGCAGGTGTTGGGTTCATTGATGACTCTAAATCACCCGTAGGTGTGAATGGTTGTGTGTCTCTGTTCGTCTCTATGTGTCCTGTGATAGACTGGCGTCCTGTCCAGGGAGTACCCCGCCTCACGCCCAATGTCAGCTGGGATCGGCTCCAGCACCCCCCCCCCCCCCCCCCGCACCTCGATCGGGACAAGCGGTTGAAGATGGATGGATGGATGGATCTATTATATTTATTCTATTACATAAAATTGATTGTTTTTCATTCAAATGTCCGAGAGAGCTCAGTCAGAAAATGGTGAAATGCTGATCACAGATCCCTAAAATGAATCCAATCGCAATTTTATCTTGGCAGACTTCAAATATCCAAACATGGTAGTGTTGTCCAAAGAATCAATGTATCATATTGTGATAACATTTGTGATTTACACCCCTACTATTTATATGTTGAAGAAGATATTCTAGTTCAGATTATCATTTCTTCATCCAAATGTCCTCTGTGTCCTTCACTCCTCCAAAATGTGGACTTTCAATCTCTTTCAGCGCTGGTGACCACTTTCCATATTTCCTGGGAGAGACCTCTGTTGATTGAATTGCCACTGAACAAGCTTTAACCCTCAAGTGTCTACCATGTTCCGGTCTCAGGTGTCCGCTCGTTCCCGTATCTAATTCCACAGTGCTCAGGATCGGCCTTCAGCGGCACTGAAACCCCTGCACTGGATCTATCAATCCATTACAGTCCTCCGTGTGAACATCTCCGCCTGCATTTTAACGTGTTTCCTGTGACGTAGCAGCGCCAAAGTGGCAGTCGTGCTTTTATCCTGACTCTGGGTCCTGACCCCCCAGTTTGGGATCCCCCTCTATAAAGCAAGGATGTAGTTCTACCTACTGTTTGTTACAAACCAGAGTATCATTTCCCTACTCCGACTGGACGGTTTTCTTTTATTGAAGAACCTAAAAGAAGCTCAAGGGACTCGTTTTTCCGGGTGCGGAGCCTGAAGCTGCAGCCTTCCCTGCATCTTGGGGACTGAATCCATCACTGTGAGATCAGTGTATCTGATGGCATTCTCAATAGCTTCGTTAGCAATTAACACCGTACGCCGATTCAAGCTACCCGGCAGTTTGGATCGGCTAGCTGTCCAAAACTATGCACTCAACTGAAGCTTCACTTTCAACATATCATCCATCATTTCCTGCGCTCCACTCTTCCCTCTTCTATTCTCTATTCCATCCTCTTCATCCTTTATTAGATGTTGTTTGGAGTCTTTCTGTTGTTTCTTCCGTCGCTCTTCTCTACGTCACCTCCTTACTTTCCATCCTCCCTGTGCCCCTTCTTTTGCTCCATCACTCCCTCCTATAAATCCCGCTGTTAGGACACCACCGTGCGATACTCTATCGTCTGTTTGCTGCGCTGCATTAATTCATGTGAGTCTTATATATTAACAGCATACACGCTTGTTCCTGCACACGAGGCATCAAGGTCAAACCTCCCCAATCACTCTCACTGAGGAACTCATTAGGAGGCAGCACGCAGGAATACCCATCAACCCGTGCAACGGCTCGCGTCTCATTTTCCTCCTCCCTCCATCTTTCTCCTCGTCCTCCTGTTCTTCCTGTCACATGTTGTGGATGCATGACACTCATTATTCCATGCAAAGGACTTTTCCTGTCCTGAACACTGGATTCTTTGGGGTTTTTTGGCATGGAAATGGTCAGATTAGAGGTTATCGGCAGCTAAATATCGGCTAATTGTTCAATAATAATGAATATCTGTTAAAAAAAAACCTCCCCTTCACTCTTCATCTTCTCTATTCTGTCCATCCTCCTCTCAGCTGGTAATCTATCTTTTCAGGCAGGCAGCGTTTTTTAAAGCTCTTAACAGGATTGGAGAAAATCAGTGAACCTGGGGTCAGGTCAAAGGTCAGCAGGGAGTTAATGTGTGTGCGGAGGAGGAGGAGGAGGATACTCGTTTTGTAGTATAACGGTTGTGTGTTTTTATTACCTGTGTGTGTGTGTATTTTCTATGAGTACGCTTGTGTTTTCTCACACACACACATACACATACCTTTCCCTGACCCTGATCACAACTCTGGGACTCATTTTTTCTCTCCCTCATTTTGAAACTCCCAAATCCGCCGGTTCAGCTGACCTTAATTCAGCAGTGACAGGTCGTCCAATCAGATTACTTCACCCCCGGTTAAAGTTTTGACCCTGATCTCAGCCAATCACCTTTAACGAGCGAGACTATTAGTATTTGTTAACCTCCATTTGTTCAACTGTACGAAATTTACTCATTAGCTGCTGTGTTTTTATTCAACAGCAATTTGATCAGCGAGAAATAAAGCATACGTTATCCATATTTGACGGTTGTATTTTGGTGGTTTATTCAATTCAACTTCAAAAGTTGAAGTTTAGAATAAACAATAAACATTTAGTCTAGTCTCTGGCCCAGACATGGCCTACTTTGGATTCCCGTCTCTTATCAGCGCCACTGCCCTGACCCTGGACCAGCCTGCTGTCTGCTGGTGTTGCGTCGTCCTTCCTGCTTCCTGACTACGCCGTCTGCAAAATAAAAGGACGATGCTGCTGCGGCAACACAAACGCCAACTGCTTATTCTGACAACAGGGGAAGTGAAGCTCTATAACCACAGAGAAACTGGAGGAGGAGGAGGAGGGCGCAGAGCGAGGAAATATGATCCTGTGGCACTGTAATACGATATCACTGAGTCACCGGTGGAAGCGGGCCTTAATCAATTATGAACAGTCAAATTAGATAATGCCTCTGTGTGCGGAACGACCTGAATGTACGCAGATTCCCATGAGGGGAGCTTTTTATGGCCGACTAAAATCCCGGGACAGGTGATAAAACATGACAGGTGTGCTCCTCTACAACACCAAATCGCAGGCACCACCGCTGCCTCGGAAATATCAGAGGCAGAAGGGTGCTGCGGGGAAGCAGAGGAAGAGCCATGAGAAGCAACCTTTCTAGAGAGCTAATGAGCTGAAAAGTTGCCTATGGACCTGTTGTGTTTATTCCATCTATAGTTATATTTAAAGTAGGTGATGAGCCGATGTGTTAAAATGTTCCAACCGTCCAATCCGTCAAATGGGAGATGTTTTCTGGTGGCAGGTTTGCTACGCTATTAAATTAGCCGACCCAAGCCGTCATTTTAACTGGACAGAAACCGATCCCGTCTTAGTTATTAGTCTTTTCACTGTTCCAACAACCACCAAGTCTGATTTGGTAGAAATAAATCCTTAAAGTCGTACTCCATAAGATTTTTATCTGTTATGTTCCTATCCTATCAAAGAGTGAGTTATAACAATGGTGACTGATCATAAGACCCACTGATGAAAACACTTCTACTTGCCTTTTTATTACAATATCTGTGTCTGTGGGGACATTGCGGCTAAATGTAAATACGGCGCCATGTTAGTGACGCTGCTGACAGCGGGTGGTCTGCCGGCCCAATTATGCTGTGTTCACTTGCCATCAGAAATCGGGAACCTCAACTTCTGAATAAGGTTTGTAGTGAGGGCAGAAGTGTAACAGGAGTGTGTGTGTGCGTGTGTGTGTTTATGGATTTAAGAGGGCAACATCGGCTGGAAGTAGAGAGGTGAATGTGTTTCAATAAAGTTTAAAAAGAGCAAAAAACACAAAATGTCAGCACACATATTCACCGTGACAAGATAGAGGCTCTGCCTGCAGTTACATCATACCGCCACAGAGGCCACTAGAAACAAGGCATCTCGATTCTTACGGGGTACAACTTGAATTCAGAATAAAATATTAAAATACGCCAGCTTTAAATGCAATTTTGTATCTAACGCCAATGTTTTTGTACAATTTTTGGTGCTGATCAACATGTATCAGCAGCATCTTTTAATGTCTGGTCGTATCTGAAGCTTCTTTGGTGAGACAGTTTCTGATTTTAATTATTTGTCGTATGTTTGAGACTTTTCTTTTCCTTGGTATAAAAGGGAAGAAGGAAGGAAGGAAGGAAGGGTGGAAGGAAGGAAGGCGGGTGGGGCAGAGGTCACGTCGGCGAATTGCTCCACTCAGCAGGCTGAGGAATGAAGGGCGGATAAAATCTGAAGGAGAATCTTAAAAAGAGAAGCTCCCTCCATTTCAGTCTTTTCACCCACCCGTCAATCAATGGATCAATTAATGAATCAATGAGCTTAGCAACCGATCAATCAGCCGATCAATGCCTGACAAGGTCAACCTTGAGATGAGACGGACGCCACGGTCGAAGCAGACGACTGTTAAGTGAATGGTCAACCTCACAAACTTTGATGCATCTCTCTTTCTCTCTCGCTCTCTCTCTCTCGCTCGCTCTCTCTCTCTCTCTCTCTCTCTCTCTCGCTCGCTTTCTCTCTCTCTCTCTCTCTCTCTCTCATTCACTAAAGCATAAACCTGATGAAAACCTCAGCGCTCACAGCTAATTACATGCCTAATCACATCCTGTTTGCTCTCCCACAAAAAACATAAACAAACCTGTGTGTGTGTGTTTGTGTGTGTGTGTTTGTGTGTGTGTGTGTGTGTGTGTGTGTGTGTGTTTGTGTGTGTGTGTGTGTGTGTGTGTGTGAGTGTGTGTGTGTGAGAGTCAAATTGCAGCGGATTGTAATTTGTCCTTCTGTTACAGCCGGCAGATTATAGTGCGGAGCTGGGTTGAGATGATGTTGTCGGTGGGCAAACTGACTTCTGCCGAGCTTGAGGACATACACACACACGCACACACACACACACACACACACACACATACACACAGATACACACTAAAGCATCATTAACATACTTGCATAACAACGCCTAACACATGCCTAAAAAAGTGCCTGTACATGTTTAAGTGTGGAAAACATAATGATGAACATACTAAACACACTGACATTTTAAAGGACAATTATATACAGTATTTAGGAAACACACACTGCATACAAAAAAAATAATACATACGTACATATTTACAGGCGTTACACGACTGGTGTGTCCTCTCGTTGTCATGACGACACACACACTCATTATCAGTGATCCAAAGAGCCCATTTGTGTGTAAATCCAATAGTCTCAATTAAATTCTAATGCGCTGTATTCCTCTTACAGCAGGGCGGGCCAAGCTAGCTGTAACTAATAGAAAAATCTTATCACAGCTCAGCAAAACACACATACACGCACACACACACACACACACGCACACACACACACACTAACACACACAGACACAGACCGGTAGCTTCTCAAGGTCGTTGTGAGATTTCTAGGAAATGTGTAGATAAGCGCAACTCCACATGTGAACTGTGGGGCGGGAGGGTTGAGGAGAAAAAAGCAGATATAGGTGGAACAGGCACACGGGTTAAAGGGGTGAGCATCACGTCTCACATCAGTTTATCAAAGCCTAATTAATTAAGACACCTTTGTATAATTAGAGTCAACAAAAGAGCCTGTATCTCACACCAGCGTTGTTCAAATGAAGACTACATTTCCCATCATCCCCCGACGCCTCCTCTCCCTTCCTTGAAAAGAATTAAACTGGTGTGGAGACAGAATTAGGAAACTGAAGACGTGATCATCTTTGAGAATGTGTGAAGGTTATTTGTCCTTATTTCCTGATATTTTATTGGCTTAACTGAGAAAATAATCAATATATTAACTGATAATGAAAATAACCGTTAGCTGCAGCCTTGATGTAATACTGCGTCATCGTACTGTCAGGTGGAATAAAGACACATCCACTGTGCATGCTGCTGATTAGTCCAGCTGGCAGCTGTCTCACACACACACATACACACACACACACACACACACCTGCATATGCATGACTGCGCAACACTTGCGTTTTCCCAGGACGTCAAAAATACACCACACGCACACGTACTCTACAGGGGTTAGCAAGTCCGTCAGCACTTTGGTATCCTTTACACAGAGACAATGACAGTAGGTGTCTAACGTTACAGCAGCCTGCATAACACACACCTGTTCCCACACACACGAACACACACCCACACTGTAAAGGGACGCTGACCCAAGGGGAGAGATTGAAGGAGACGTTTAAAACACTCTGAATTTGTCTCGACCTCCCGACGAGGTGGCACCACCTACAGCTGTGTGTGCATGTGATCCAGGTACTGTATCCAGGCAGATAAAGCACTAATATCACAGTGGTCACACACACACACACACACACACACACGCACACACACACACACACAGGCTGATTTATAGCCTTTCTGTATCGCTGCAGTTCTATTAGTGCGAACAGTGACAAGTTTTATTTCAGAGACATAGATGAAGGGAGGGCAGAAGACTGAGATAAAGAAGGGAGGGAGAAAAGGAGAGATTAAAGAAAGAATAATAGGAGGTAAAGAATGTACAGAAAATGTGCAAAGGAAGAAGGGGGAAAGATGAGAGAGGGAAAACAGAGAAGAATTTGGGACAGGAGAGAGGAGGAAGAGGCGGCAGACAGGTGAAAATAAAAAAAGAGCGAAAGAGCACTGATGAAAAGACCAAAAGAGAGAGATGGAGGTGATAAAATTAAAGGATGTAGCGATGGAGGGAAGAGGAGAAGCAGGTAAAAGGTAACAGACCAGACCTCGGTCACCTGATCTAATGGCTCATCTAGCAGATGCATCACGACTGCGTGCGTGTGTGTGTGTGTGCGTGTGTGTGCGTGTGCGTGCATGCGTGTGTCGTCTTGTCTCATTCTAATGCAACGTGCGGCGTGTCTGCAAATCCTCTCTTCCTCCCATTTCCCTGTCACTCCTTTTCTTTCTCCCCTCCCTCTTCCTCTTCCTCTCATCCCTTCTTCATCTTAACGCTTTCGCCTGATTCTCCTCCTCTCCGCCACTGTTTCCTTTCTCTTTAACCTCCTCTACTTGCCTTCTATCATCTCCCCCTCACATCCCTTATTCTAAATTTTTAACACCCCTTCGTCCGTTTAATTCTCCTCCTCTCCTTCACTGTTTCCATGCTCTTTAACCTCCTCTACTCGCTTCCTATCATCTCTTCCTCGCGCTCTACTCATCCTCCTCCCCCCCGCGCTGCAGAGCGGAGAGGTGAAGCCGAGCATCACGACACACCCGTCCCCTCCCCCTCCCATCCCTCCATCCAGGAGTCCCTGCATCCATCCGTCCAGTCACGACTCCTTAATGGTGCACGGAGAAGGAAAGGACAGGAGAGGAAAACACTGAGTCAGAGGGAGAGAGAGAAAAGTGGAAGACAAGAGCAAAAGAGGGCAAACAGAAAGAAAGAGACAGACCTAGAGAAATCAGTTACATGAGACTTCCACACAAGTTTTTATGTTGATATATTTAAGTTATCCCATCTTTTCTAAAAAGTACCTGAACAAAACTAAAGGGAAGTTTGAGAGTAGTCACTGTCTTACTATTACCACATCACCATACAACAATAACTCAGTGTTTCCATGCACATCAGTGACCCGCGTTCCCCGCGTATACCTGAAAGGGGGTTGAATTGGAAAATGATGGAGTAACTCTTCCTCCGGTACAGTAGGTGGTGCTTCGCCAACATACAGCTGCTCTGAATACAGATTTTTTTTCCTGATTCACCTTTGTCAAAATCACAGGAGGGGGGAAACGGGCGACTTCTGGACTGAATTACAGCGGAAACAGGTCTTCTTGGTAGGTATGTAGTTTTCATGGCAAAGTCTTCCCTCGGTTTAAAGGTGACGCTCTATTGTTGTTGTTTTTTTCACGTTGTTTTCGGCGCCGTTGCTTCCTGGTTCATTCTAATACCGGGTCACGAGCTACTGCCGGGGAGGAGGGAGATCTAAGCCTGGCACATGCACAGACGAGAAACCCGATATTACCCAGGGTAAGATGTTTACATGCATGAGAATTTCGGTTACTAAAGGAGTTATCTAGGACTTCTAACCGGGGTCCGAGAACTCCGGTTTTACCCGGGGTACGGTGTTTACATGGTGTTCGAGATAGAAACCTGAGTACGCCCTTAACCCGAATATAATCAGGTTTTTAAACAGCATGTTCACGCTCTGTGTGATGGATTTCCTTTTTCAAGCAACTTTCAAGTCTCTGCAGCTGATGTTTGTGTGCTGAAATAAATGGAAACGAATGGTGGAGGAGAACCCCATTTATCTTTCTGGGGAAAAAACGGTGCTCTGCTAAAGAAAATGGTCAACATAAGTCGCCCTTAAAATGCTCAAAGTGTGTTAGAAACATTGAGCCAGCCTTTGGTACAAAACTACGACAGTTAGAGCTGTAGTCTTCTTTGGGGCTTTCTACTGGAAATAATGAGTCAGACCGTCATGACACTGCTCATACTGTGTTTTCTGTTGTTCTCCTTTACTCGATGATATAAGGAACCCTAAAAAAAAGACTTGGACAATTCACATGTAAGCTTGAGGATTCGTGGGATATATTTGCACAGTCATGATTGTAGAACATAAATTGTGAGCATCGTCTACCGTTCCCTGCGAGACCCACCGAACCACCGCAGCCTGCACCTGTCCCCGGAGGAGACTCTGGCTAAATGGTGATTTTTTTTTTTCGTCTCGACGGGCACTGAAATGGAGGAGAATGCCTCTGCCCGGCTCGCTGTCAGATGTTTTAGCAGTCAAAAGGCTGCACAGACCTGTCAGGTACCCTCAAGGTTTTCTATTTAGCCTACTTTCATGCACATTGAAACGTGCACATGAAAGCCGCGGTGCACTCCCCGCGGAGCCACACACTGTTCATCTTGCTGGCCACAGTGCCGCGGCGCAGCTGGATTTAAATCAGCAAATAACCTCTTCAATAAGGAGCCGTAGAGGGGATATCGTGTCTGTCATTCATGTTATTAGCCTGCAGAGTTATAGATTTTTAGCTGCCTCTGCAATGACACTAAAGTCAATACATAAAAAGGATGGTGTACACTTGTCCTCTGGACATTAAAGGCAACGTACGAGCAGCCACAGAGGTGTTCATCTTTGGGAACATGAAAGTCCTCTTGGTTACTTTTCTTAGTAACACTGTAACAAAACTAGTGCCTTTGTGATCTTGTAATATAACTAGTTATTTGAGTAATGTTACCAAACACTGACTCTCATACTGACTGATGCTGTCTTGACTGTGTAAATAAGGAATGATGATGTTAAAATGGCAGCTGTAGTCTTAGAGTGAAATTCCGGTGTAAAATCATTCCTTTTTTGGCAAATACACTCATCAAATAAGCCGTGGAGACACTTTTTTTCCTGTGACAACTTTTAACGGAGTAATCCTGGACAGTCACTTACAGTCGCTAACAGTAATCAATGTAATATAATGCGGCTAACGCTGATTAGCTCGGCAGCACGGTGAACGCATTAAAACATCTTTTTTAACCACTAACACTGCTCATGAAAACAACAAATATCTGCAGTAGCGAAGTAGAGAAGAGTCCTTACACATTAACCAAAGCACCAACAACGTAGTTAGTGAACCAGGAGTTTATTAAAAGAGTGTTTTAAAGACTTACCTACTGGCCCCTGTACCAGCTCCTCTCATAGTAAAGTCCATTCAAGTGGATTACCAAAGTCAATCCCAAAGGAAGGAGCCCATTGGTGCTTTGGTTAATGTGTAGGGACTCTTCTCATGCTACTGCTCTAATCAGTGTTAGCAGCATTCGGCTGTTAGCGAATGTTAGCGACTCTACCGGAGTTAATAGTAGTTGCTTGGCTAATTTGATCAGTGTATGTGCCGGAAATTACCCTGGGGTGATTTTACGCAGAAATTTCCCTTTAACGCTCTCATGTTGCAGCTGCTGGAGATTTCCTGATGTGACGCCACAAGCACAAACACTGCCAATGGAGCCACGCAGCTAAATCACATCCATGATAGCCCTTTTAGAGGGTATCTCCTTAAAAGCTTCCATTTAATGTTATTATTACTTCATTAATATGATGTAATTCCTGACACAGGTTGCTGGAGCAGTCCATGAATCAGTGAGGGATCATTCTTAAGTGTAACCTGATGGGCCGTTAGTTATTCAGAGCAAGAAAAAGGTTATTTTTGCAGGACGGGCAAAAAGGCAGGGCACCGTCTTTATCGTTACACTCGCTAGTTTGGCTTAAGGTCATCTTTAAAGATGCACGGGTTTCCAGGATTCTATCGACCATTTTCTGGGGATCTTTAGGCTTCTGAACTTTCCCTGACACACGGTTGAAAGGTCGGCGTGCAGCTAATGAGAGAGAAGTTAGAAGAGACGGAGAGAGAGAGAGAGAGAAAGAGAAAGAGAGCATCTGTCTCTCTTTTCTAAATATAGAGTGAAGCTGAATCTGACAAGTATTCATTTCAAAACATCAATAGCAGTGAAGAAGGAGAGAGAGAGACAAAAGGGAGACAGAGAGAGGGAGACTAAGGGAGGGTTTTTGGTGTTAATCGATCTTTCAATTCATTCCCGTTGCTTTCACTCCACTAGAAGCCCCAAAACAACAAACTTGCATGTTCATTGCAGACTCTCTTTATGTTCAGGACCACCACTAAGTTTTCTGAAGACCTTTGTCTGAGGCAACCCAAAACAGCACACTGCATAAGAGTCGTACGTCCAATGATGCTCTTCTCTTAATCCGTCTTCCGCAGGATTTCTCATCTGTCCGTCTCGGTATCTCTCTCTTCCTCCTCAGTCTAAATATGGAAGTTATTTCTGCAGCCATAGTCGTCATAGTTCTGCCTCTCTCTCTCCCTCTCTCTCTCTCCAGCCTTCATTCCTCCTCAGGGAACTGCTCCGATACAACGGTAGAGACAACAGACAAACTGCTACTATTACACAAACACACACACACACACACACACACACACACACAGACACACAGACTCAGGCACAGCTGAAAAAGGGAAGCAGGAGAGGAGGTGAGATGTTCTGACCCTGATGCTCTTGTGGCTCAAAGGTCAGAAGAAAAAAAGAGATTCAAGATCAACACTTGTCTAATCCAACATCAATTCAGTACGATTCCTTTAAAGAACCAGCCTGAAGATGTGTGAGTGTGTGTGTGTGTGTGTGAAAGTTTTGGGGTGCCTAACACTCCTCTGCGGGAGGCAGTGGGAAAAGATGAGGGTTTGGAAGGGGGGTAGGTTTGTTTTGAAACTCTGGCCTCGAGGGGTGGAGATCTGACCTTTACACAGGATGGCTGGGGTCTGTCTGTCTGTGTGTGTGCGTGTGTGCGTGAGTGAGTGTGTGCGTGTGTGTGTGTGTGTGTGGGTCTGTGCGAGTGCATGTGTCGGGGTTGAGAAACAGCTGTCCCAAGTTCCGCGCACACGTGCAAATGCAGATTTCAAATAAAAACACCCTATTTATGTCTCACGAATACACAATCATACACTGTGCTGGCTGTTAGCATAGCTGTGAGGTCACACACACACACACACACACACACACACATTGGCCTCGGGGTTTCTGTGCATTCACTCTCATTCATTGTGATGCAGCTGGCCACCCCTCCAGAACCAGGAAGGTCACAGGTTTGATTCCATCAGTTGACCTACCCTGGAGCCAAGACGCCCGTCAGGCTGAATAAAATACACACTTTCAACACACACATGAACTTGGAGAACATTTCAAATCCACTGAAACGCACAACTCCATTACAAACAGACACCAATTTTAGTTCCGACACATCCCCGTACACACACACACACACACACACGCACACACACTTCCATAAAACACAAACAGCCACACCATTTGGCCCAGAAGAGATGGTATTACAGAGAAAATGAGCACAGCTGTCACACGCGCTCACCCACGTTGACACGCAGCAGCGATTACAGCTGTGGCCACACAGCTGATTCTGCACGTTTACGCAACCAGAATCTGATTTTCTATACCGTTAAGACAATAATCCTTAACTTTTTTTAATACATTTAAACATTTCCGCATTGCCCATTAGTGCCTCTACAGTAGATCCGGTCTTTTCCAGGAAAAAACAGTCCACTGAACAGGAAGGGATGTGCTTTATGTTTATGGAAGCAGCAAGATTAATTATTTAAATCTGTTTTATTCCCTCTGAACGGACGACAACAAACAGCTTCTCGTGAAACGCTCCATGCTGCTGACTGTGCACACAGAGAAGACTGATGTTAACCTTCTAAAAAGTACAAAACCAGCCTTAAAAGTTTCTCGCAGTAGAGGCCTGAACTGTTCCTCCTCTGAACCCCCGTGTCCTCACTCTCAACCCCCCCAAAAAAACACCCCGTGCCGCCTTGCAAACGCCACCCGACCCGAGAATAGACGTGTAACCGGAGTAGATCTCTTGGCTCTGAATGACTCCTCCATAAATCTCCAGCTGATCAAAGAGCGTTCTCGATGTCACGATGTGTCAGCGACACCAACTCACACAGGCGGCTCTTCGCTCAGCGGGATCGTAGGGGAGTTGCAGCAAAAAAATCTATATTTTGGAAAGGATGAATCTCCACAACGTACGATCTGGTGGAATTCCTGGGAATATCTCTTTACAATGCTAGAGTGATGTTAAATAAAAATGCATGTAGAAAAGTAAACATCCCCATTATACAGGAGAAAGAAGATGCACAAAAAATTAAATGACTTTTTGTGTGAAAAGTGGAAAAAAAACATGAAAAAAAGGTAAAATTTTCATCGTAAGACTTTGTCACCTTTCCGATATTAAATAAATCGATTTTGTTCCATCTAGCTTTGTAAAGAGCTTCTTCCAGTTCCCTGTCAGTGTGCAGGTATTTGCTTTAAATGACGGGAACGTGAGGGTTCAGATAAGTCATGACAGTCTCCGCGATTATTTTTAACTTGGTTTGTTGAGTTTGACAGCTATTAAGTTCATTCATTCATTCATCTTCAACCGCTTATCCCGGGGTCGGGGTCGTGGGGGCTGGAGCCGATCCCGGGCGTGAGGCGGGGTCCACCCTGGACAGGACGCCAGTTTATCACAGGGCACATAGAGACGAACAGAGACAGACAACCATTCACACCTACGGGTGATTTAGAGTCATCAATGAACCGAACACCTGCACGTCTTTGGACTGTGGGAGGAAACCGGAGAACCCGGAGAAAACCCACGCAGACACGGGGAGAACATGCAAACTCCACACAGAAAGGCCCAGGCCAGGATGCGAACCTGGAATCTTCTCGCTGTGAGGCGACCGTGCTAACCACTAAATACCTAAACATTGGACCTTTGCCCAGTCCAAGGAGTCACAAGATTAGAATGAAGTTAGTTATTTAAATCATTTAAAAATATGATGAAGTGACTTTTGTCAGCTGTGAGTAATCACGTGTCTTTTATTACTTAAAAGGTCTGTCATCTTTCTCTCTGCGTGTCTCTGCTTACCTCAATGTCTCCCTGGTATTTCTAATAAATAGGCAATAAAAGTGTGTGTGTGTGTGTGTGTGTGTGTGTGTGTGTGTGTGTGTGTGTGTCCTCTGCTTATATCTGCTGTGTTGTTTCAGCTGAGGGTTATGATCAAGCCTTAAAAAGTAGTCCTGTTCATTTTGACAGTTTACATTCGGGAGATACATCTTTATATCTGTCCTTTCAGTACAGAGCTAGAGCCAGAAGATGAACTAAACAAACAACTCGTACATGTGCGCACGCTCATGCTCGTACATGTGCAAACGTGCTTTACAAAAGCCCACCTCTCCCAAACGGGCCGTGGACGGCAAGCTGGCCGCAGCTAGGCGCGGTACGGTTGCACTCAAACTGGTCAAAGGAACTAGGCTTTACCCGTGGAACCTGTTTGGGCACGGTACGGATGGACAGTGTGAGTGCGACCTTAGAGGAGGCCCAGTGTCTCAGCTGTGGTTGAAATTATTCTTGTGTGTCGAAGTGTCCCAGGACAGGCCCAAACTCTTTCTGCTTATCAGCCCACAGCTTAAATTTCTAATGCTATACAGACGGACACCGAGTTATAAAATGACTGATGGGAAATAAACTACACTGAGAATAACTCAAGTCTGAACCACAAAATCCACAATCCTCCACTCAGAGTGCTCAATCACTGCACCCTGGAGTTCAAATCAAACCCTCGTCTCTTCTCAGGCTGTGTGTGTTGAATGTTAGATCCACTCCTCTTGTTCAAAATGCATCACAGCGTTATTTTTTACCCCCCCATTTCCAACTGCATCATGAGAGCAGTGGATTGTCTATCAGACGCAGTGAGGCGTTAGAGTTGAATACAGTAGCCCCTCTTAAGTGTGTTTTCAAGGCTACACACCTCAGTATATACACACACACACCCACACACTCATGCTTTTCTCTCCAGAGTTTGATTATTTTTGATGCAGCGTCAAGAAAGAAATTGTTTTCACTCAGAAATACTTTGATTTTCTATCAGAAAAAGCAATTGTGTTCGCCGGCAGTTTTTATGTGTTAGCCGTCGTTATTGCTGTTAGTATGCGTGTGTGTGTGTTTGTGTGCGTGTGCGTGTGTGTGTGTGTGTGTGTGTGTGTGTAAGAGAGTGTATTATTGATCATAGTCTCCTCTGTTCTGCTTCCTAAGACAGCAGGGAACATCGCTGACTCACACTATCCACCACAACACATACACACACACACACAGGTAAGTGCATACATACAACCACAAGGGGTAAGGAAGACAGTTCATACATGAACTTGGCAGAAGACACACACGGCAAGGGATATGTGTGTGTGTGTGTGTGTGTGTGTGTGTGTGTGTGTGTGAACTGACTCATCTCATCAGTATCTTGCTAATGTGGAGACAGACGGTTGGGCCATCTGCTCACAAGGCAACTGCACACCATCAACTTTTTTAAAGCAACTTCTCCCCCCGTCAACATTGTTCTCAGAGTGCGCCGTGATTGGCTGACATAAGCTCGGATTAAAACACAACCAGGAAATGCGTTTTGTTCTTAGTTTTATTTTACCACACCACGCTGGACCTATGTCGGGCTAATCTGCCGCCTGGTTGTGTCTACAAGGCTTAATAAAGCTCCCAACTAGCCTGGTTTCAGCTAAAAGCCACTATACAGCGCTAATCTTTAGCCTTATTTTGACTGCAGGACTTCTACATGCTATGCAAAGGTTAGTTGTAAAGCCTAGTATGGCTGTATGCAGCTTAACACACGTGTGGGTTCTACTACAAGGCTAGAAAAAGCTAATTGATTTACTTTTTTATATACTACAGGACGAAACAGGACTAAACATAACATATGTCCAGCTATACCTTGTTAATAAACTATATTTTCCATTTGTTTTCCACCATTTATATAACATTATTAGTGCATTATTAATCATGGATGACTGTCTCTACATTAAAAGCACCTTATCTTTGGAGTGTCAGCACTCAAAGTGTAATTTTACACTTCCTCTGTCTCTGGAAAGATCGTTGAACTTGTGCAAAACGAAATAAATGAAATGCATCGACGAGAGATTTGGAAGACTTTGCTTAAATACTGTCAATATGAATTTAAACTGCAAAGAAAAGGATGAGAAACATACATTTTGATAAAACCAAAGATGATTATTATTAGCAAACTGCATCTGTTGCAATTATCTGCAACTATCACCTCTGTGCGGCGAACTGTGCCGCCTTGATTTCCCAGAATGCATTTGCTGATCAATACACAGGGATTAGTTTGCTTTAAGCAGCGGCAAAAAAAGGGGTGAAAAGGTCTTTCAGGGTGTAGGAGTGTGTCTGCAAAGGAGGGGGAGGGATATGCGCGGGAATATAAGTCTGGAAATTACTGTTGGCAGGACATTCATGGGTGCCTACTGTGTACAATCAGTGCTAACCCGTCACTCAAACTGCACGACAGCAGGCCTCAACAGGTTGAGAAATGAGACTTGGTCTGATGAAACAGTACAAACCCTCAACAACAAACACTAAGTGGATAAATTACAATGCTTCATTTCAGTCCTCTGAAATTAGGGTAAAGTTGTACATGATTATAATTGCACTACTGATTACTGAACGGACCTTCCAGGCTCAGGCTCAGGGGTAGATAACACACAAAACGAGTTCAAAGAGATGCAAAAATGACCAAAAATGACCACAAAGAGACAAGAAGTTACTATAGGGATGCAAAACGAGCACAAAGAGATGCAAAAATGTCCAAAAATGACCACAAAGAGACAATAAATGACTTTAGGGATGCAAAATGAGCACAAAGAGATGCTAAATGACCAAAAAAAGACACCACATAGAGACCAAATGACAGCAACGACACACAAAATGATTAAATCTAGACGTAAAATGATCACACAGATAAACAAAACAATCCACCTCCAACTCTCAATCACCACAAAAAGATGCAAAACAACTTCAAACAAACGAAAAATGGCTACGATGAGGCATAAAATGACCACATAGAAAACCACGTCAAAATAAGTGCACAATGGTAAATGGACTTGTACTTGTATTGCGCCTTTCTAGTCTTCTGACTCCTCAAGGCGCTTTCACAGTGTTTGTCACATTCACCCATTCACACAGACATTCACACTGATGGCAGTGGACATCTACAGACCATCTAATCTAATCGAACCATACACACCTATGCACAGCACGGGGAGCAATTTAGGGTTCAGTGTCTTGCCCAGGGACACTTCGACATGTAGACCAGGGGAAGCTGGGGATCGAACTGCCGATCTCTCAATTGGAAGACCACCCACTCTATCACTGAGACACAGCCGCCCCACAATGACCAACAAAGAGACCCAAAATGACAACAAAACAACTAAAAGACGACTCTTTGAATTTGGGTGTCTTGTTTCTATGTAGACAGAGTGTGTGTGTGTGTGTGTGTGGGGGGGGGGGGGGGGGCTCTTACACGTCTGTGCCCAGGGGCCCTCTGTCACTTCAGACGTCCATAGCACTACTGCTTTCGGATGATGATTGTTGTATGTTGTTAGAGGTAAAGCACATTTACTGTTATTTAACAAGGATTGTTTCTTAAGATCCGTATTTCCCCATGAGCCCAGCAAGGAAAAAGAACACACTTTAAAATAACTTTAATTACAATGAGACAGTGAACAGAGATGTGTTAAATAGTCGACTCACAGTGACTAAATGGTACAATGTGTGATATATTTTTCTCGCAGTGATATGTTAACAAATAATCCACAAATACAACTCAGAGCCATCCATCTCTGCCACCTCACACACATTTCTGCAGTCAACTAACAGCATTATTCTGACAAATAACCTGTAATTCCCACTGCTGGACGGAAGCCAACACAAACCTTCATCTCTACACACACACACACACACACACACACACACACTAACACCCACACGCACACACACACGGTATAATTATGGCATTTCAGGCAGCTAAAGCGGAAAGGTCTATTGTTTGATGACTAATTTGGCTCCATTATCAGGATATAAAACAATCCTGTAAACTGTAAGCAGCAGAGGAAATCTATGTTTTCAGTGGGTTTTTTTCTCTCTTGCACATTTGTTTTTCCGACAGCGCGCTAAATAATCGAACAGGTGCGACCAAAAAAAAGGCACCTGGCTTGGCCATTGTGTCTGTAAAGGGCAGCTGCGTACACCTGTATAGTCTCCAGAGTTGCACAGATTTAAATAACAACAGAAAACTTAATTCAACTGCATTTTGAGGACGTGAAGGATTTCATAAATACTCTTTTTTTGGACGTGATAAAGAAAAGGGACATTTTCCTTCTCCTCTGTTTAGTGTGGCCTCAGTTTTGCTAATTTGTTCATCAAGCATTTTAATAACCACTCTGAACAAACAGCTACGACAAAAGGAGTTTGGATCGCAATCAACATTTTATTAACCTGAGCAGGACTGGCGTTACCATGGCAACTTTACCGTATCCCTGCCTTACTGTTGGCAGTACTTAGGAAGTTACTTTGAGACGCTCCTGTTAACATTATCACACAGTACAATGTGTACATTTCCAGTTGAGCTCATAGAAGGAGGACAGGGAAGGAAAGTGGGGAGGGGGTCACAGAAAGCATGTAAGACAGAGGAAAGGAAGAAGGAAGAACGAAAATAAAGGAAACGGGACTGGGAAAGGGAAGAGTCAAAGGACCAAAGTAGGAAGAAGAAGAGACAAAAAGGAAGGAAGCAAGAAAAGAAAGATGGACACATGGCAAAGGAAGGACCTGATGCTGCTATAACATAATCTCCTGCTCACACACTTGGAGCGAGTGAGGTTTATAAAACATCCCAAACACACCTGGACTACCTGTGATCAAGCATCTCTCCAGCCTTAATGGACACATACACAGAGTTGCTAGGCAACAAATAAGCAGGTAAAGGGTTGACTTCGACACCCCTGCCAACACGTACACACACAAGCTCGCATTGTGGAACAAACAGTGTCATTTCTTGGGTTTACTACACATGCTGGCTGCTTCTCTCGCCTCCTGCATCTCCTTGGAGACGGTCGGCATTGCAGAATTGGCCCACACACACACTCACACACACACTCACACACATGCATAAACTCTATTAATTCTCTCCACTCTCATTCAGATGTGTGAATCGTCCCTACTTCAACAGCCAAAGCCGCGTAGAAGGACGAGAAGAAAAGGATGACACTGGAAGGCGGCGGCGTCCTCAAATGACCCACAAACCACACTGAGGCACACGTACACTTGTACGTGAACACACACATGATCACGCCTCAGGGCCCCCACATGGGGACTCGACATGTGAAAGAGGAAGAGCGAGAGAAAGAGACACGTAGAGGTGGTTTCTGGGGCCAACTGTTTGACAAAAAGCGAGCTCAGTGTGCATTCAAATGCACTGAGGCAGACTTTCACAATAACTGCGCTCTCTAAAGAAGTTCATGCAAAGTGTCCATTTCCCCCGATCCCTCTCCTTCCCTCTCATCCTCACCTCCCAACTCTAATTTCCTCCTATTATGCTTCATCTCCTCTCCTTTAATCTCAGCTCTCTCTCCTCTTCCCTCACTCTTCTCTCCTACATCCTTCACTCTGCTCCTTTTATCTCCCTCGTTTCCTTCCTCGTTTCACCTCCTCTCTCTCTTTGATTTCCCTCACAATCATCCCTGCGTGGGGCCAACTTTGGATTACAGGAAGCTTATGTCCAACCAGTTTTGTAACTTTCTCGACACTTTCCCACCCATCGTCGTGACTGGCCAGCTGTTTGGAGGTGAAGAAGGAGCCACTCTGATATCTCTTTAACCTCCTTCTCATCTCCTCTCCCCCTCTCTCTCTCACCTTTGCTCCAATTTCCCTCTCTGTCCCCCTTTCCCTGAGTCACCACCCACCCCTCCTTTTCTTTCCTGTCCATATCTGCTGATATGCAGCAGACATGAAGGTCACATAGCTCCCTGGCTGAAGGACACACGGTGACGGTGGATGCAGCATATGCTCCTATGCAGTACAACATAAGAGCATGGAAACAGTGCAGCTATAAATAAAGAACGCAGTCGACTCCTTCCTGCCTTCCCTCTGCTCTGCGCAGCGCTGCCTGCAGTACCTGAAAGTGTAAAAGTATCAGGTAGAAGACAGAACCAAACAACACATGTCGGAGAATTATTGAATTCAGCTTGAAGCTGTGCAACCTCTCGTCTCGCTGTCTCTCTTTTATTTATAGACTTGACATCTATGAAGAAGCAGCGATTCATCCACACCAGGGTTCCACCTGCACGGGGGTTTGAAAGCCAACCTCGCAACTGACGCTAAAGCTGCAGACTCCAGTCTTTTTGCAAATTATAAGATTCATTTCTAAACTTGAATTAAATCTGTCAAGCTGCAAAATCTCATCACAATGTGAGGATGTAGTGACGATAAACTGTCCCTGTCATTAACCGATCAACATGCAGATTGATTAAATTGCTTAAAGAGAGAGTGTTTCAGAGGGTGAGTGCAGGTATATTCAGACACACAGTGTGAGAAAAATAATGTGTTTTTTGAACCTTAAAGTTTTACTCCATGAAATTTGAGATGCGTTCTTTCTAGCGGCCTCTGTGGCGGTAAGATGTAACTGCAGGCAAACCTGTTCTTTCAGAGCCTCCATCTTGTCACGTTCAGGGTCACTTTGTGTGTTGACAAATATATATATATATATTACTCTCTTGAAAACTTTATTGAAACACATTCACCCTTTTTTACTTCCAATCTGTCCTCTATATGTTATCCTCTTAAATATACACACACACACACGTTCCTATTGCACTTCTGTCCTTACTACAAGCCTGACTCAGAAGTTGGAATTTCCGATTACAAGTGAACGCAGCATAACCGTTCATGATAATCTGGGCCGACAAACCAATGGCTGTCAGCAGCGTCACTAACATGGCGGCTTATTTACATCCAGCCCCTGAATGTCGCCACAGACACGGATATTGTAATACTCGGCAAGAAAGGCAAGTAGAGGTGCTTCCATTAGTGGGTCATGTGATCAATCACCATTGTTTGACTCAATATTTGATAGATATTCATTTAAAAGACAATTACATGGATGAGAATCTTACGGAGTACAACTTTAAAGCATGTAAACATGTTCTAGTAGAAACCCTCAATCCAAGTATGAACCTGAAAATGTCCCCTTTAAAGATCAACACAAACCGACCACATTGATTAGGATGGTTAGGATGAGCATGCTGTGTGCCCTTCACCCGTCTGATCTAACAGGATCACTGCCTGTCGTAGATAAAATGATTCAAACACTTGCTTGTCAACAATGTTTGGAGTCAAAAATGTGCGAGGATGATTAGTTTGGCTCCAAATGTGACCATTCTCACGCCAAACAGTTACACAGGTTTGCAGTGTTCTCCCCAGATTTTGACAACACAGCCATTCACTTAACCTCCACCGTAATGAATTGGTTGTATCATTAAGCATTGGACAGTTCAAACACTCACTAAATCTCATCTTTGCACTCTGATTTACTTTGCTCTGCTTGCTTGAATCACCGTGCTTTTCATTTATTTTTATCATCAGTGTTTTCCTCACTTCAATGGAGCTATTCGTGGATATCTGCTCCGGAAAGATCTAAATGAAAGATTACTGGCACAGTTATTGCATTTTAAGCAAGCGCTAGTGTTGTTTGGGGGATATTTTAATGCTTTAGTTTTGATTAATTTACAATATCTAAGCTGCTGCCGGAGCAGAAGCTTTACATTTGTTAGGTGGGAAAACAGTCAGCATACATTAGGTCGCTTTGCTTGACAGATGTGTAGCTCAGCATCGCACTGATGTGTTTTAAAGACGTGATTTAGCTCAACATGTAGGTGCTTGGATGCTTTTAGGCAAGTGAGACAGTTTTCAAGCCTGCAGTTATTCCAAGTCTAAACCAAAAGCACATCAAGTGCATTACCTCCTTTATCTGAAACAGTTTGCAGAGGCTCTATTTTCTACCGAGGGCCGGTTGCTAAGAAAGTGTTTCTCTTCCCCAGGGCTCAGAACACTGTGATTGGCCCAGATAGACACAAGGCTAACCTACAGAGACAGCCCACTGCGATGCTGTGACACCAGTAATGTAGACTGTGGCAATTCAAACCTCCTTTCATGCATCAAGGGAAGTGTCAATAACTTTATGATACAAGAATATAGGTTTTTATTTAGGTCGGCTTTGTTACACACACACACACACACACACATATATATAAATATGTTCCAAGCAGTTTGTAGTGTGCAACTTTGCATTTCCTTTATAACTACTGTGTAAAATCACACCCCGTTTCAATGACATAATGGTGTTAAAACGTATCTTATCTTATTCTTATGAACTATAAGATTTGTAGCCATAAAAACACCGTCAGTGGTATGTCTCATATGTCGCCGCTACTCATCATTGATTATGTTTGCCACCGTAATTATTATCATTTTCATATTCTATCACCTTAGCTGTGCTTGTTTCTACTATTCTGCTGAATTAACTGCCATAACATATGAGTCATATTCACATTACTATGGATATTATTATAGTTACTGTTATGCTTTGGTTGCTTGCATCTTTGGAAGTGTGTCTGTCTCTCTGTCTTCGTGTCTATTCTTGTCTCTCTCTGTCCATCTGTCCGTCTTTTCTCTCTTTCTCTCTCCTTTTCTTCCTCTCTCCGGTGCAGACAGATGTGCGTCCTCCACAGAGCTGGGTCCGTCTGACGTTCCTGTCTGTTATAGTGAAGGTATTCGTTCCCACCGTACTCTACGGGGGAATTGTTGGGTCTCTGTAAATCATAAATAAGTCACAGAGTGTGGTCTTTACCTACTCTGTAAAGTGTCCTGAGATAACTTTTGTCATGAATTGAATTGTTAAGGAGCTGTAGCTGACATTCAGCACATTAATAAAGCAGCAAACTAATATTTTCTATGTAAAGACATAGACGGTCCGTTGCATATGGCCATGAAAAGATGTTATTTCCCTCATTGGGGTGAGAGTAGAGCCCCTGTCATGTATCAAATAGATAAATGGAACCCATCACATAAAAATATTGCATCGCAGTCTATCAAATACAGTTATGACTGGAAGGGCGCTCGCAGCCTTGGCCAACGCCAAAGGTCCCATCTCTCAATGTTAATAAAAATGAAACATGATTTGTGTATCCGCCCCCTGATTCACTTATGTACCAAATCATAATCGGTTCTTTCTTGGCCCTTGCTTCACCCTTCTCCTAAGTTTCGGGAAAATCCGAGCAGTAGTTTTTCCATAACGCTGCTGACAAACAGACAAACAAACCAACAAACATAATCGGCAGCGGGATCTCATTAGCACTTTTGACTCAGCACAGGTCGATAGCATTCACTAATGGACTTCATCAGCCAATATGATGCCAAAAATCTGTAGATAATGCAACTGATATGGCTTTAACGCAAACACTTGTCCCTGAAAGTGATGAATGTGAGTTGTAGCGTAACCTAAAAGTAAAACGCAACAAATCCAATTATATAAGGGCTGCACTGCGTAATGATTGGACAAAATGTAAAGTCGATGAGAAGTCAACGGGCTGTAAGTCTAAATGACAACACTTTTCTCCTTTAAGATCCAATTTCAGCTTCTCCCATTTTTAATCAGACATTTAGCCGCTGCTCTTATGCAGTATGCGGCGGCAAAATGAGCTTCAGTTTCTCAGATCAACAACAACATTAAGATGTGAGGGGCTTTAAGCATCCTGACAGCTCCTCGCACATCTTCTCACAGCGGTAAACCACCCTCTGACTTCGAAAAACAGCCTTTAAAAAAGGTCAACGCGATGACTCCAGAAGAAGCCTGCGGTGGCCTCCAGGCAGTCTGGGCTGATGTACCGGCCAATCAGAGATGCTGGCTTCTCTGGTCAACACGGACCCAGAGTGTAAATGTACCGGGGACTGCGCACAGGTTGACTCTGCAGTGTGTAAAATAAGTGAGATAAGTTTGGGACAGCGGAAAATAAGGAACGACTTTAACTTTTCTTCAAACACCTTTGATCAGGTTACATCCCATGGGCGCTCTGTCCTCTGGCACAGGCTCCACACACACACACACACACACACACACACACACACACACACACGAGCATGCAAGTTACAGAAGCTTTTCATGCACGTCCTCTAGGCACACAGAGTACTTCCACACTGAAATAGATAGGGTATTTTAATCACGCGCACACAGCTATAAATATGTGTGTGTGATTTCATGTTTGTATGCAAGTGTGTGTGTGCATGCAGAGAGGTCACAGCAGATACAGTCCGTCCAATCCATCACTGTCTTGGCCGCCAGGTGGACAAAAACACACACACACACGCATATACCTAGGAGTGGCTCACACTAGTCATCACATGCATGCAGAAACGCAGAGGAAAGGGAAAATAAAACCATGACTACGCATTAACAAATCCACGCATCCACAGGAGCTTTTACTGCTGAGACAGTTGCACGCAACGCAAACTGAGGTCAAGAGCGACCCAGAATATCCAGAGCACACTGAGCCTTGATCTTTGACCTCCTTTAACTCTTTTTTAGAAACAGGCAAGGTGACTAAAACACGGATATTTATGGCTGCAGGACAAAAATATCAGCTGTTATTCACCGCACCATGGTGTACCGCTGCAGGTATGAAACAGTTGGTCCTTGCTAAAGGGCATGTCACTTAATGGCACATGGTGGACACTGGCACTGGCAGATCCTGCTAAAGATGTTTGTCAGTGCAAAGCTAATGATGTGTTGTTGGTAAACCATACCGTCAAAAAGGTCAGACAGGCTGTGATTAGGAACGAGTTGGCAAAGGAGCTCATTTTCATCTGTAGTTCAAGAGCAGGTTGTTACATTTAAATATATATTAGACTCATCTTTTCATTCATTATGGTCATTTCTTCCTTCACATAATACAATGAAAAACTCCAGTGGTGATTTAAAAGGTTAAAAACAAACGGATACAATCTGTTTTTATTCAGTATGAACCGTAAACTACCGCCGATCAATTCCATCAACGACCTGAACAACCAGCTGTTCACAGAGCAACTCCTCCAATATGGTGACGTATGTCCTGAAGACACCAGGACGTGAGAGTGGAGGTCACACCTGTGCAGTGACCATGCGGGGTTACATGATGCATGCTAATGATAGACTGAGCGCTAAGCAGCTCTGTGTGTTAACCAGCAGGCCGGAGAGAGCGCGTTGATACCCTCAACATACAGATATAGAACGGAAGCATGCATGATGTACACACAGAGCCATACAGTGAAGGCCAGCAGTGAGCGGTGTGTCAGTCGCTGCTATGATCAAGTATCAGACCTCCCGCTGTGATGATGAGAGGTGTGTACATACATACACATACACACACACACACACACACACACACACACACACACCTGTATCTGCTCATATATCTGTGAACTCCCATCTTAGTCCGCCACTTAGAAAGAAATATACAAGGACACCAACACACACAAAACCATGTGCATGCATGGCAGTCGGTGACAACACACAATCATTTATACATACATGCACACAGACACAGACACACACACAGAGGCAGTGGAGGGTGGCCGGTGCAATCAGCAACTCTGTCCTTGAGCGCAGTGAGGAATACCAGGGTGACACAGGCCTATGCATTATACACGTGTACAGCATCTTCGAAAACCGGAAAAAGTTACAGTTCCAAATTTAGATTTTGTGTTTTGGTGCGTCTATGCTCTCAATATTGTATTCATATTTTAGGAGCGTTGCTTTCTTTCTAGCCATTTTCCCTATCTCAATTTCCCTCTGTGTCTTCATCTTCTACACTCGCTCAGTTTTCAATTAAGCTGCAGAGATGCTTCCTCGTCTTTTTTGATCCATCGGTACCTCTCTCCTCTCCTTTTCCCTTTCTTATTTCGCTCCACGTTGTCTCCTTCTCTTCTCTTCATCTATTATTTGTATTTGAAGCATCTAAGCAGGTCAACTTTTCATGCCGCCTTAGTTCTGTTCAGACAATGCTTTACCATTTCCATTAAAATAACATTCTTGATTTGAAAAACCATGCACAGGAGGGTCATTTTCATTTCTTTGTAATTTCTCACCAATTAAAGGCTGAAATTAGTTGCGAGACAAAAGTATTTGCGGAACAAGTAATACACCACAGGGACAAGGAAGGAGGAGACATCCACTCTACGTCAGAAGAACCAATGTTTCCTTTGACTCCCATTGGTCACAGAGCATCCGACACTATTTCTGCACTCTACCTGCGGAGGTCCAGACATTAGCAGACTAGGCTGCTTAGCCCAATGTGAGGAGATCACCAGCGAGGGCTTAATGGCTTAACACACACAGAATTAGTCCAGTATAACCAGTTGCTCTAGAAGCTCCAACACACTGCTAGGTTTCAATCCAACTTCTAAAGTGTCACTAAACACTGAAATAACCTCCACCTTTCAATTCGAACAATGTTCTTTCCTAAACAGGAGACTTTTCTGCATATGGGCAAGTGAAAAAAAATCATAATTTACTTTTAAAATCAGCCTCAGCAAGATTGACAACCTTCTTTTCAAGTCTAACCAGACCAAGAACACGCAGACTAACAATGCAAGACACTAAATTATTAATGCAGGACTTGTGAATGACGAGTTGAACTGAGCTCGGACTCAAAGTCTACAGATAATCCAAAGGTTGGGCAGGAGGGTTGGCCCCTTTTTCTTAAATGTGATGTTTTCCACTGGGTTAATGAATCCGGACCTTCAATAATAAGCACCTAGATGGAACTCAGGTCAGCGTATCAGCACATGAGCGAACTTGTTTCTTCCTTTTTTGGACAAAAACGTCTCAGTTTCCTTGCAGAACTCGTTTTTTCTGAAGTTCCCTCAGTCTTTTCAGGGTCCGAAGGCTCAGTTATAGCTGCAGCAGCAAGAAAAGACCCATTTCCCTAATCTGACAGATGGTTAAATGTGTGAGATTTGCCTCCAAAACACAACAACAGTCTGCCCTAACGCACCACACGCACACATACGCACACACACGCACACACACGCACATATACATACACACAATTTTGCATGCACGCACATTAACACATGCAAATAAAAGGAAAGTGTGAAATGTTCCCAATCAAACAAAAGTCTAAAAACAACCTAGAGGGGAGGAAACGAGAGAGGAGAGGAGACAAGAGATGAGAGACAAAGAGAGGAGAGGAGAGGGGAGGAGAGGAGAGGAGAGGAGAGAGGAGAGGAGAGGAGAGGAGAGATGAGAGGGGAAAGGAGAGGAGAGGAGAGGAAACTAGAGATGAGAGACGAGAGGAAAGGAGAGGAGAGGAGAGGAGAGGAGAGATGAGAGGGGAAAGGAGAGGAGAGGGGAGGAGAGGAAACAAGAGATGAGAGACAGGAGAGGAGAGGGGAGATGAGAGGAAAGGGGAGGAGAGGAGAGGAGAGGAACAGTAGTTCCGATGAATCAACAGAAAGCCTGAGAGGATTTGAGAGATTTTGCGTCCACAAACTACTGCAGAAAAAGATTATCACATACACACACACTCACAAATGCACACGACAACAAACACAATGCAACAACCCCTGGAGTACCAAGAATCACAGTGTGTGAGACGTCTGACAGTGAACCGTGCGTGTGTGTGAAAGAGTGTGTATGTGTGTGTGTGTGTGTGTGTGTGTGTGTGTGTGTGTGTGTGGCCGCCCCGCAGGACTTGGAAGACACGTGAGGGAGAGACTCATGCAGCAGCAGAGCCATATTAGGTAGAAAAGAGAGAGAGAGAAACAAAGGCAGAGAGACACAGACTTTGTACAACAACCTTTGACCTCCTGGTTTATCTCTAAATACAGCGCTGCAGAAAGTGAACCTGCTTCAGAGAGGCAAGTGTGTGTGTGTGTGTGTGTGTGTGTGTGTGTGTGTGTGTGTGTGTGTGTGTGTGTGTGTGTGTGTGTGTGTGTGTGTGTGTGTGTGTGTGTGTGTGTGTGTGTGTGTAACTGCAGCTGTGCAACTTACAAAAACAGAAGATGTGTGTATGTGTTTGTAAGTGTGTGTGTTCATCATCAGGCGTGGGCTTTGAACTTCCCAGCTGTCCCATCAAAAGATCTCTCTCTCTCTCTCTCTCTCTCTCTCTCTCTCTCTCTCTCTCTCTCTCTCTCTCTCTCTCTCTCTCTCTCTCTCTCTCTCTCTCTCTCTCTCTCTCTCTCTCTCTCTCTCTCTCTCTCTCTCTCTCTCTCTCTCTCTCTCTGCGCTGTATGCACACAAACAGACACACACACACCTCTTTTATTTTGCCATTATGGCCGTTGGTTCACAACGAACAACAAACACACTTTCATCTTTCTGCAGTACATCTGGTCAGTTCACTGTTCCTCTGATGATACAATGCATTGGGGCTGGGTTACATGAAAATATGCATTTTAAATGATATAAAAATGTGGATTGTTTATATTTTTCCTGTGTCCTTTCTATCACAATGTCAGAGACCAGTGGCCGTACAGCATTACAGCAATATTTCTGTTATTTGGTCGACATTTGTGGTTCTGATCCTTGCATAATATGTTCATTTTGCAATAAAGATAAATAATAAAGATTAACTGCAACATCCAGCTGCAACCTTAAGAGGATGGGTTAATAGCTAAAATATCTTAAATGATCTCATTTGCTCAGTTGTTTTCATTAATGACTAATATGTTGACTATTTTTCATTTAAACAACTAATAGTTTGGACTACAAAATTGTTCATCAGTAGCCTAGAAGACCCCAAAAGGGCTTTTTTCCTTCGAGCAACAGTCAAAACCACAAAGATATTCACTATAAAATGGTGTAAAACAGAGGAGAGCAGCTCAACCGCACGTTTAAGACGCTTTAACTGCCTATAACGCTTAAACAATCAATAATTAAAGGATTATACTAATTGTTCATATACTGTTTTTCTAACATAAATATTGTCATAGTCATGTGATTAAAAAAACACGTCCGAAGAGCTTGAATAAGAAAATATATTTAACAGTCTCTTAGGTAGCAGCTGCTTTGGCAAATGTCCCTCGTTGTCACCATGTCTGCAGCAAATCTTTCACCTGGCAGGCTAGAACTGGCCTTCACACACACACACACACACACACACACACACATACACACAGGTAGCCGGTTAGCTCTGAAAATGTCGCAGTAAATCACACGTGGGGTGGGGACAGACAGCTGATGTGAGACCTTGTGTGTTAGTGTGGGTGTGGGTGTATGTGTGTGTGTGTGCGTGCATGTGTGACCATGTTTATAGTGGCAGAACGACCTTCACAGCACCACCTCATTCTATCACTATACTGCCCTCCTCCCGCTGTCTTTTATGCACACAAGTGTGTTTTATGTGCGTCAAATTTCCCTCAAACTGTGAATGCAACACGCAAAAGGGCGGATATTTGACTTCATAAAGCGGGGTTGTTCCAACCAGAAACAATGTCTCGTGTACACACACATTCTCTCTCATTTGAGGAACACACACTTCAAGAAAAAGGGGAAGAATTATGGACGCACACACTGTCACTCTGCAATTTTACAAATTTGTGAGTGCTTGACGAGCTAGGGAGTGTGCAAGTGTGTGTGTCTGTGTGTGTGTGTGTGTGTGTGTGTAGGATGTTCTTATGCAAGCATTAGTCATCTCAGCAGTCTTGACATTTTTTCTCATACTAGAGAAAACAGGCAACAGTCAGTCATCAAACTGAGCAGGATCCCTACACAGCCACATACAGTAGTGAAGTATTACCAGAGCACCACTGAGAGACACACAACCGCAGCTAAAAGGATGCTATATCCGCCATGTCTGACTTCATCACCAGATCCAGATCCTGCACACAATAAACTGTTGCTTTGCCAGGACAGCTAAAGAAATCTGTATTGGTGGCGTGTCTTCCTGTTGCGCTGGTGGCACAGATACAAGAACACGGCCGGAGCGTTAGAGAGCACGGAAAGCTCAAGAGAGCTTTTTCTCTGCTGGTTTCCGAGGTGTTCAGCTCCTCATTCAGCTGCTGGCAACACGGCTAATGAACCGGGACCAAGGCTGCTATTCTTACAGGACGAGGGCACACACACACACGGACACACACGCACACACTCACACACACACGTACACACACACATAGACAGTGATCATTCAGTCTTCCTAGTAGGCGGTCCACCTCATTACCAGACAATATGGCCGTAACACCACCCAAACACACATAAAAGCCACAAAAGAGAGAAGACAGGCCTGGCTCTGACCTGGGTATCAAATAGCATTAGCCAGTGTTCTGACGCAGGGTGAAACTGAGCTAAACAGGGCCTTCCAACTAGCATGATTTGTGCTGCAGGGCCAACAGGGGCTAACCAAGGCGCCCTTAGAATTCAAATAAGGGAGCAGAGCCACACAAGTAGGTCCAGGTACAGTTTATCCTTTTAACATTTGGTTGTGAACATTGTCTGCATGAAGTATTGAAAAGTGTAACCACACATGCGACAGAGTTCGTCTCTTAACGTGAATAGGTGCTCAGTAGTACCAACGTAATTCGGTCAGTACCCTTAAAAATACCCAACCGTACACACAGGACTAACCGAGATGTACTCAGGCATGGCCTGTGTTTGGAACCAGGCCAACCAGGGCTAGTACGACTAGCTTATTATATCTTAAGAGCAGGCTAATTAAATCTGGAGCAGTTGAGGTAATAAAGGGCTGAGAAAGGCCTCGTGATTAAATTGAGCGATATAATGCTAAGCTACTGAGAAGTAGCGCTAGCCAACACATGCTCATTAGCCTGCTGTGCTCTGCAGGAGAAGATAAGGCTTTGAAGGACTGTTCTTCACTCTGTTTCCATGAAGGGCCTTCCTGGGCTTACTAATTAGCCTAGTTTGAAATTACAGGAGAAACCAGCACCATAAATGGCTACTTTTCCGCCTGGGCGTCCGCTACGGTGCAGAGCAAAATGCTGCTTTTCCGAGGCTTACTGATTAGCTTGGTTTTTACTTATGCACTAACCTGTCCTTCACACGATAACTCTGGTTCTTTTTCTGTGTGAGAGGAACTCGGGTTAGACTTTTTAAAGGCGTTATTGCACCAGCTGAAGAAGCTTCAGTTCGTAGATGGGCATTTTAAAAACTACATGCAACTGATAGCATTTAAAAAATATATTAAAAAATCATTTCTCAGAGATTTTCACTTTTCCTCTGCCTAAACAATGACACTCGGTCTTCACTTCACTATCTCTCTAGCCCACTCCCCTCACCTGTCCGTCTCCTTTGTCTACTTTCTGTCTTCCTGTCCCAATAGTCTCCCTCCTGAAATCACCTGCAGAGGAATCGATAAGCTATCAGACCATGAAGACTCCCAGTCTCTCTCTCTCCCTGTATTTCATGCTGTGTCAAGTAGCTATCCGCCCGTCTCTGACAGTGTTTGTGCTCCTCTTCCTGTCCGTGTGTGTGAGTGTGGCCTGTCAAACTCAGTCCTGGATTTGATTGACAAGACATCCATCACTCACTTATGGTAACTCGTACATGTCACTGTGCATGTGAGTGTGCACACTGCTATCTAACTAACTAGACAGCTACAGACTATTGGCAGAACGACATTCAAGTGAAATGCAGTGAGAGGAGGAGAGAGCAGAGCTGACATAGACGATAACAAACTGGATCTGAGGAAAGGGGGAACGGGATGACTACAGTAGATGAAAAGCGAAAAGAGTGAGTTGCAAGTGTCGCTGAGAAAAGCATGAAGCATGAGAGAGAAACACAGGAGAGGTGTGTATGTGTGTGTCTGTGTGTGAGATAAAAGAGAGACAGGAAAGAGTGTAGGTGGACCCTAACACACTGCACACACCACGTATACACAGCCACAAGGACGCGTAGATAGTGGTGCTGTGTGTGATTGGCAGGTGGGTTGATGCAGTGTTGTGTCTCCGTCGTACAGGAAAAACACTGAAGCTACTATCAACTAACAGTGACCGGCTACATGAGCATCACTTACCGACTCAACTTACTCAAAAATCTTCTAACAATACCCAGGCCTGGTCGGAGAGCTCTCAGGACTGTCTCAATGCTATTTCAGAGGCTTGTTCAACACATAAAAGAATAAAAACGCAGGGGAAAATCCGTGCTTTTTATTTAATTTATGCAACAAAACAACACAAATCACCCTGAACCACACATCAAGAAGAATTCCTGCAGCGGAGAGACGATAAAACCAGAACAAGCTGATCCGGTCTGCGGTGTTCAGACACTCAGCTGTTGAGACATTAACATTCAGTGACCAGCAGGAGGAGGAGAACACACACACACACACACACACACACACACACACACACACACACAGACACAGGCATTTACCCACATAAACACATTAATAACTACGCTCAGCACACATACGCTTCAAAAGCCCCCTGCGCATGTTCAAACACACACTCACCATGAAAGTATTTGGCTTATTACCCATATTGCATCACAGCAGTGACAACTGTCAAGAACACTCCCACCTCGGTGTGTAAGAGCAAAACAATGAACGAGAGAGGAGGAGAAGGAGGAGGAGGTACATTCTACACACAACAGCATGGGTGTGTCAATATTTCCTGAGTGCAATCAACAAGACGCCACTCGTTTTTTAATCTGCTGATGGGGATCGGATATTAACTGCAGCGACAGACAGACCGAGGGTATGAGTGAGAGGCAGAGAGAGACCGCGCACACATAATAATGAGTCAGAGTTGATTGGGAATCATTTCCTTATTAACCTGAACCCGATGCTCCCCGCAGAGCAGGTCGCAGTTTTGTGATTACAGCAATTGATGCACCTATCGGCTTAATCAAAGATCAACAGAGTGCAGGTGGATTGACACAATTATGACCCGCGTGGAATGGTTTGTTCTCACTTTATGAACATGATGCACACACAGGGAAGCCAGAAAGCTGAAAAATGCACGGAGCTACAGTTTGCCAAAGTATGCTGCAGAAAAGGAAGTGCAGAATCAGCGAAAAAGTGCATCAGTTTCAAAAGGAAAAATACGATTACAAGTTGAACGTTGCGGCACGTTGCTGTGGTGGTTAGCACTGTTTTCTCACAGCAACAGGGTTCCTGGTTGGAGTTTGCGTGTTCTCCCCGTGTCTGTGTGGGTTCTCTCTGGGTTCTCCGGCTTCCTCCCACAGTCTAAAGGCATGCACGTGTTAGGTTAACGGTGTCTCTATGTGCCCTGTGATAGACTGGCGTCCTGTCCAGGGTGGACCCCGCAAGCTCAGTCTGCTCAGATTGCTCAGTGTTTTCAGGCTTTCCACATCTACGCACTCTGCACCATCACTGCAGCCGGTGAATGATTGTAGCAGCACTATAGCTTCACTTTCTACCTACATATTAGTATAGTTGTGACATCACAACCGTACAGGAAGTCCTAACGGCTCGTTCAAAGACACAGCGTCGGAATACAGTTCAACCTGCTTCATAGGCTAAAAAGACATGGGAACACTCACACTTTACAATATTTGACCTTTAATTCATTGTTTAGCAACTTTCAGTGATTTTATTATTGTTCTACTAAATGCTGCCGTCTACATTAATAATTCCAGGACAATTGTGATTAAAAACACCCAAAATGAACCTTGGAATTCATTTCGCTGCACTATAAAAATGTACATACAGTTGCGTGATATACACTGATATTAGGAAACCGTTCCTATGAATTGCAGCCATGCTGCCCAGCTAAAGCGGTCAGAAGAAAGGTGTCTTATTATTGGTGCATCGGTGCTGAGCCTTTGGTATGGATGTTTACATGTGCATGTAGCTGTAAATATGTATGTGCGAGCATTATGCATGTGTGTAGTGTGTGTAAGTGTGTGTAATGCCAAATCAACGTAGCACTGAGCAGTGTGGTCACGCAAGCCTGAGCAGCCTTTGGGAAGTAGGTCAATGAGCGAAAGAGAGAGAGGGGGAGAGAGAGAGAGAGAAAGAGAGAGAGAGAGAGAGAGAGAGAGAGAGAGGGGAGATAAACGGAGAGAGAAAGAAAATCATGATGAGATATAAAGCAGAAGAAGAAAAAGAAATAAGAAAAACAGGCAAATGGAACCTGCGATGAGAAGTGACAGTGGAAAGTTACCAGTTAGAAACATGTATAAACACGCCATATATGGCATGGATGTGTGTGTGTGTGTGTGTGTGTGTGTGTGTGTGTGTGTGTGTGTGTGTGTGTGTGTGTGTGTGTGTGTGTGTGTGTGTGTGTGTGTGTGTGTGTGTGTGCAGTAAATATGTGTGCACCAGTGTGTTTGTATGTGCATCCCAAAAGCCATTAATGGCCTCACCCACCTCCCTCACTCTCTCTCTGCTACATGCAGGTAGAAGCCTGCTGCTTGCTTTCAACCCACACACACACATGACTCACACACTCAACAGCAACGCATACACACCTCTAAACTTTCCATCACTGCACCCTGAGCCTATCACTGCGACCCGACTCAACCCTAATGCGTTTATCGTTCTGAATTATCAGTGAAATTACATCACATTATCAGGGGAATATATCACAATAACAGGGTTATTGCATTTTGGAGGAGTTGGCAGTTACTAAGTTACTGCCAGGCTTGTAATTGATTAAATCTCTCTTTATCTCTGGCGCTGAAGATCCGGCTAACCCACGTGGAGATCTGCTCGTAGTTAGGATCGAACCACAGGTCACTGACAAGTTAAATGTGTGTGGTGTGACAATGACGAGTGCAGGTCTGTGCGTCTGTGCCAAGAGACTATTTATAACATACTCCCTGCTGTAGCGCGCACACACGCACACGCACACACGCACACACACACACACACGCACACTCACACACACACACACACACACACACACACACACACACACACACACACACACACACACACACACACACACACACACCTTAATGTGCCTTTTAGTGCCTTTTATCCGAGAAAGCAACATCTAAAAATAACAACAGATCGCTTTTAAAGTAGAGTAATGGAAGAGCAGAGATGCTTAGTGTGTGTGTGTGTGTGTGTGTGTGTGTGTGTGTGTGTGTGTGTGACTTACTGCATTGAACCATATCAAATAAAATTGTACTGAATGTGATAGTCTGTGTTTCTAGATAACTGCAGCTAGTTACGCCAGTGTGTTTGTGTATGTAAGTGCATGTTCACACCAGCCTGTGCTTGCCTTCCCCTGGCACCTCGTTGCCACGGTTATATGCCATGTTGGCATCTGTACATGTGTGTGTGTGTGTGTGTGTGTGTGTGTGTCTGTGTGTGTCTGTGTGTGTGTGTCTGTGTGTGTGTGTGTGTGACTTTTTGTCCTCATGGTCCCGTACTCCATGCCATGGAAATTTCCTTTAACCTTTTCTCTCATTTACACCAGTGCCCTTGAGATCCCATTACACACACACACGCACACACATACACACACACACACACACACACACACACACACACAGACAGGAGGGTGTATAGGCTACAGTTGAGATAAACCAACCGTCATTGTCTTGAGACTATAAACAGACCTGCTTGACAGTCACATTATGATTATTACTCCTGCTTCTAGTAGTACAGGTAGTTTCACCAACAACAGGGTGGACAGACAGCCCCATTTTCCAGGGACAGCCCAAGTTTGGGTGCTTCCAATCACATGATGGTTGACGAATGAAGTAGAAAAAAAGCTGACAAATGAAGTACTCTATTGGTATTTAAGGGGACTGGTATTAGTACTGATATTGTGATTTTTTTTTAACTAAACCCAGTCCTAAATACTGCTGCTTCTTACGGCCATCATTTTTGCAACTACTGCTGCTGATGCTACTTCTAGCACCAAGACAACATGCATGAGTATGACTACTACTAGCAGATAAGGACAAATATTAGATGGTGTCCAATGAGTCAGTGCATTAACAAGTCCAATCTCCTGCTGCTGCACTACTCAGGCCGAGCAGAGGAACTGTAAGAAACTCTGCATTACCCATGAACGCACCGTGTAATCCCTAACCTTGAGCAGTCGTAATCACATAGAATAATCCTGCTGGACCAGTGGATTAATGGGTAGAGACATACTGGTATATATATATTTTGGTTGTGAGTGTGTGTCTTTGTGTGCCACCTCTTTCAGTCCAGGCAGGCTATAGTGTTGGTGTCAGCAGCCTGATGATGAGTTTGTGCAGTTGGGTGCGTGCCTGTCCACGGTCCAGACATCTTTACAACTCGATCCGTCTGACGGCTAAGTCGGGGCGAGCCCCAGCCAAAACATTGGCAAAGTGTCAAGGAGAGAGAGAGCAAGACCTACAGTGCATTGTGGGCTGTGACGGAGCCCAAACCAATATCGGAGCAGCAATCACACCTCTAGCCCTCCTCGCTCGACTCTCATTCATCTCCAGCGTTTTATTACAGTGTTGCACAGAATCAAAGACTCAATTTTTTACAACCGCACAAAGTCCAAGCAAGTCCTACTTTGTACAGTCGTAGATAACATTCAACCCTTAATGTTCAAGCTTTAATAAATCGAATTCAATAGTCAGTCCCTTCATACAGACACAACGTTGAGTAGACATCAGAAATCAATCATTCAATCAATCAATTATGCTTTTTTTCATCCCAGAGGGGAAATTCTTTAAAATACAATCAACTTTAAATTATTCTAATTACATTATATTAGCAGAAACATAGTTGTTATAGGACCAGTTTTGGCACTGGGGGAAGGAACTCTACAACTCCCTTCTACCCCTTGACTGGGATGTAATATATCGTGCAACCCCCTGATTCCAAACATCCAATTCCTCCCACTTCCATTATCTCCAGTATGCTTCAAATGCCACTTCTTATACAGATGTGAACATCAGGCTCTGTGCAACGCTCACATGTCGCTTTGGTATCAGCATCCCCTCTCATCTCATCTGCCTCTCATCTCGTCAGATTTTGGAAAGACACACAGCCCTCGGTTTGCTCTTTCTGCTTTAAAAATAAGACATTTCCCTGGTGGCTGCCCCTGTGATGATTCAGGTAACAGAGGAGGAGAGCTTTAAAGAAATAGGGCAGCCAGCTAGCTCGGCGACTGCTGGGCCTCCACATGCTTCCCTACAAAGCCCTGAGCTGCTGGGTGAGATTGGATTCCCTCTCCTTCAACCCTTTCCTATCTCTCTCAGGTATACAAAGCTATTGTGTGTACGCGCACCGGTGTGTGCATGTGTGGAGATTTAGCAAACAGCCTCACGTTCATGTTGACACTATCAATACAGCAAAAGGGTCCCTGTGATAAATACAAATTGCACATAAAGGTTAGCTAAGGACAGATGGCGCACACACACACATGTGCTTGGAAAAAAGGAAAATGCATGAGATGTGAGGAGGAATTCAGATGAGAGATCAATTGCGAGGTCAGGAGCATCGACTCTCTACAGTGAACATGTGAAATACATGCACACTCGTCCTGTAACTACATGTCATCCTACATGCAAAGATGAATGGACAGTCTGAACGCAATACAAGGGCAATTGAAGCAAAAACTCAAGATAATAATATGCCCAATACGCAGTCAATAGGTTGATTTTGGAAGCGAAGACAACATTAAAGACAATATTTACACAGAAACAAGACAAAGACATGCAAAGTGTGATGATCACAAGGCAAACACAACATATTGAGGTCAAAGAAAAGACTGCAGAGCATTCACTGATTATCATGTTAGGAGCACAGAGCAAACATTTTCATTTGGGCTCCAACATCCTGCCATCTATGCCGAGTCGATGCACCCTGTCTCCTTTAAAGTTGTACTCCGTGAGATTTCCATCTATTTAATTGCCTTTTAACTTTATATCCATCAAATAGTGAGTTATAACAGTGGTGACTGATCAAATGATTCACGGGTTAGATGTAAATAAGCCACCGTGTTAGTGACGCTGCTGACAGCGGTTGGTCTGTCGGCCCAGATCGTCACTAACAGTTATGCTGCGTTCACTTGTAATTGGAAATTCCAACTTCTGAGTCAGGTAGTTGTAGTAAGAGTAGAAGTATAATAGGAACATGTTTGTGTGTATGGATTTAAGAGGGTAACATATAGAGGACTGACTGGATTAAGAGAGGTGTTTCAATAAAGTTTACAAAAGAGCAAAAAAACACACATAGTGACCATGAACGTGACGAGATGGAGGCTCTGAAAGAACAGGCTCGCCTGCAGTTACATCTTACCGTCACAGAGGCCGCTAGAAACAACATATCTCATATCTTATGGAGCGCAACTTTAAGAGCACAGGGATTAATGCTGAAAGACCCAGACACCAACCAGTACTTATATATGCTGGAATAATGCTACCTAACCTCACATGGTCTTTGTTTTTGGTGCAGCAAACAGCAAAAGTGGTAAGTGTCGAGGCGTGTTCGCGGGTACTTTATTGGTTACGCTTCTCATTATCGAACACTTGATTGACGTGTCACTAGCAGCTAATAAATTATCTTCAATGACTACTGACCAACACAGAGAACAGGCCACGCCCTCCTACAAACGTCACGGCTGCACACGCTTTCTCCAGTAGACTGTCTGCTCTCAGATTTTAAACTGGGAACTAGTTCACTAAATGTGAATTTGTCACCACTTCAGATTGGCCGTGGTTATTTTTTGAAGATTTTTAGGGAGTTTCAAGAGGTGGTGAGTTGCACTTGACGCACCTGATTTGCGTGAGGTAGCATAGACTTCTACTGCAAATGAGGAGTGTCCAACGTGACACCCCCTCTCTTGAAACTCATCACTGCACCGCCACAATGCACGGAATTGAATGGGAAGTGTCTGAAAGCACACAGCAGCGAGCACAGTCATTTATCCAACGACACAAGCAAGACGCTGAGCCCGCTCGCTCGCCAGTGAGTCGCGAAAGGTTAAACGGTATGTAAATGATGATTTTACAATAAGTAACCAAAATGATAAATTCTCAGGGGTCTGCTGAGTGTCTGAATGTGGCAGGGTGATAAGAACCATGAAGGAAGGAAGGAAATCAGGAAGAAATTATGACGAGAGGATAACGGTGAATCACAGCACTGACTGTAAAGTATATAATCTGTATTAAAACTATAGCCGGGGGGGTGGGAGAGAGGAATGAGATGGAAGAGAAATTTACATCTTCACATCCCACTCTCTGTGGTCTGAGTCACAGGGAGAGCAGCAACAACCTGGAACGCGGCGAAGAACCGAATAGATTTTCATATAAATTAAGACGGCAAAAGGCAGACGATGAATACCTAATAAGACTCTTGCTCACTGCTGCTGGATTTATCCCTTTACCTCATTTCTTTCCTATAGGCCCATATCTGATCTCTCTGCCTCTCACTGTAACACATGCAATGAAGCCATTGTGCGTGTTGGACACTTTGCTCGGGTGAGTGCTGCTCTGCTGCTTCACCTCAGGGGAAGGAGAAGCGTTTGGAAAATCCTGCAGTGAGCATGCAAGATAGGATGCACACTGGATTTTAGAAATTCTGAGGCAGTTGCCAGTCCATAAAGACCTGTCCCGTCCTGATCTGAGAGCAGTTTCTTCTGTTGACACCGTGACCTCTGACTCCTCCTGTTCCCTTGTGTTGTAGGCTTTTATTTCACTGAGTTACTCTGAAGAGTTAAAGTCAGATTAGACACTAAAATGTCAGATTTAATGTTTAAATTAGTAAATTAGCATATGTTATATTAACTTACGTTGGTTCAATCGGTTCTGAGAGGGAAACCAGGCTGCAGAATAAGACAATACAATCATTGTTGGTCCAAATTAGGCTAAATAGAAGCAGGGACCAGGCTCGGATGTAGCCTGATATAGCCTTGCTAGTGGAACCAAATCTTAATGAAGAATTATTATTAAAGCACAGTTGATCTGTTGCCTTTGCTAGCCCTGTTTATCTCTGCGTTAGAAGAAAGGTGAGCGCTGATTAAAAGAGAAAATGTAAATGACAAATTATCAGGATGGAAATCAAAAGGTGGATCGTGGTGATAATAATTTCCAACAAATTGTAGCGAGCACTTAATCAATCTGCATTTTATCTTCAGTCACGCTTTTTCCTTTATGAGCTGCACAATTACACATATTAAAACTGCAATTTGAATTAATTTCTCCATAAAATCTCAATAAAATTAAATCAATTCTGCCGTATTTGCATCCATATGGAACAGGGACTGTGCACTTGCGAACAAATGACGCATATGAACTTGTGTGCGTGGTAACAGCGGGTACCAAAAACTGCAGTTCCCTGAATGGCCACTTGAGGCTGGCTCCAAATCCCCATAGACCACCATATTCAAATGCAAAAGTTTACAGCAGAAATAAACATGTTTTGATATAAAACACCTGTTTAAATGATATTAAGGCTTAAAGTTATGATAATAAAGAGTGTGGCTGTGTGAGGAACAGGTGGGTGTTGTCACAGGTGGCCAGCTTAGACCGTAGGCTTCATTTGCTCACTCCCTACACCTCTTTGCTTATTCCTGCATTAGCCCTGAGCCAGGAGGAGTCAAACGCTGCCAAGATGCTGACGGTCAGAGAGAGCAGCATTTAGCTTCACTTTGGCTCTTCAGACGTCTATGAGTGACGTCCCAGGTGATGATGAAGTACAGGAAATAAATACATCCACTATAGCAACAAGGTACAGATGTATAGGTAAATAAATATTTGATACAGGTGATGATGGAGTCTATGAACACAGCCAGTTTTGGACAGACTGCACATTAACGACAGGAGCCGTAGGCATTACATCAGCACATTAGAAAAGATCTCACAGGAACAAGGAGATTACAGAGTCGCTAAGAATGGTGAGAGATAATTAATCTCAATTCTGAGTGAGAAAACCATGATTCTTGTTTAATCCAGACTGGTACTGCCCTAATGTGCCTCTGAGTATATGAGTGTGTGTGTGTGTGTGTGTGTGTGTGTGTGTGTGTGTGTGTGTGTGTGTGTGTGTGTGTGTGTGTGTGTGTGTGTGTGTGTGTGTGTGTGTGTGCGTGTTGGCTGCAACCTGTCATGCCAAGTAGGCCTGAGTGAGCAGCTGACGAATCACCACGCAATTAATTATTGAGAGACCCCTAACCTGCCTCCGCTAGCATGTTAGTGAGCAACAGCACGCTCAAACATGTGACACACAGAAACATACATACACACATTCTGTTTATACAGGCGCGCACACACACACACACACACAAGCACAGGTCCATGGGGGGGGGGGGGGGTCAGCGTCTAAGCCGGATGCCTGATGAACCTCAAGAGGGATTTAGGAGGAAGCAGCCATATTCCCAACGCCCAACTCTGACGCACGCACGCACCATGAGGATCAGGCACACGTAAACACACATGAATGGTTAACTACGCTTAAACACACGCACACACACACACACAGATATCCACTACGCACCATGGTGCAGCCCCACAGTAATCGCCAGTGAACAGCCAGGCTTTGACAGCCTCGGGTTAGGAGACCAGAGTCAATTTTAGAGACAGACAGACAGAGCAGAGCTGCATCTGTTTCATTGATGTAACACTTTACCATTCGTCTTAGCACAGACGAAATGCAATGATTGACCATGTATGCAATAAATCTAACAACGGCAGAAACAAATAGTCTCCTAAACAATCCCTCGTAAACTCTCCTATCTTACTCTCTAATGACACAATGCCTTAACCTCCTGAACTTTGATGTGGCCCCTGTAGGCTGCAGTGCTGGTGATCTATAATAATACAGCTCAAATATAAATGCAAGCATCTAAACATGTCCACGCATACTGTGCAATATATGCTGACAGAAAGGACAGGTGAGTCACTGCAAGGCTGCAGGGGGAACACATGGCACTGCAGCACTGCACATCACGACTCAGACAGAACAGACACAGAGAGAAAGATAATGACACACAATCGGGGATAAAAGGGGGGAAACCTGAAGGAAAACGGAGGACAGTCACAATAAAGTCAGTGTACAGAGAGTAAAACATAAAGCGTGAGTGCAGAGGGAGTCTGTTTGTCCCTGGCACGGTGCAAATCCCAGTCACTGCCAATAACACCTGTATCCATCACTCTCAGGTGGGGCTTCAAAGCCTTGTTATTTATACACCTGTCTGTCTGCCTGCCTGTGTGGCTGTCTGGATCCTTCACTCTTCTCTGTCACTGTCCAATTTAAATCAGATTTATTGAGCCCCATAAAGAAAGTGATGCGCCTGCCTGCTCTCAGACTGAGTAAAGATGCATTATAAGGGTACGTTATGCACCATATGTTTCAGCGTCTGATGCGTGATCATTACAGGTTTACTCAAATCAATATGGATGCAGGAGGGAGATGCTTAATGCCATTAAGATTTCCATTCCCACCATCTTATGGCTCACCAACAGGCCGGCCAGGTTTCTACAGAAGCCTGAACATCAACTTTAAAAGGGAGTGACCCATGCTCATGCTAACTTCCCCACTGTGTTTCTATGAACCAACAGGGGGAAAACGCACAACCTTTCTGTGTGGGAGGGATGGATTACTGAACGGGTCTACCGGGCTCAGTTCTGGGGGCCCCTCCTCAACTTTACCTGCAAAATGCAGAAGAGACACATAGCAAACACCACGAGACTCACAATGACCACAAAAAGGGGCAAAACAACCACAATAAAAGCTAAAAAGCAAAACGCGAAATGTTATTACAGAGACACAAACCCAAAGCAAGGGTGCAAACTCGTCAAGTGTGAAAAAGGTTACAACGTATGCCCCTCCTCGGACATCACACTATGGCTTCGGTCCAACCGCACACACACACACACGCAGACACAGAAACACAAATAATGACAGTTTTGCAACAAAATAGAGTTGGCTATGAGTATTTCTTGAGAATTAAACTTCCTGTTGTCTCAATGTCTTGAAGAATACACTCAAAAATGGTTTACTCACACTAGGTTCTTTCCAGCTAGTGGAGTTATACTTTAATTATAAAGTGCTATAAAAGTTATTTGATACAATATCTGTCATAGATGTACGCTATGGCAACAAGTGACGTAACACAGATGACTGGCTTGGATGAGACGTAAGAATTTAAATGAGAATAATGGAGAAATAATTACTTAAAGCGCATAAGATTGTTGCTATATTTCATAATTGTTGATTATAATAATAAATTATGTCCGTCTGTACCTGCAGCAGCACATGCTACCCAGCTAAATGTAGTCAGTGAAGGACTGTGTGACTTTCGATCCAAAATTGGAAAGGATCACATGATAGGGAGCACACACACACACACACACACACACACACACACACACGCACACACACGCACACACGCACACACACAGTTATATGATAAAGTGCTGACTGACAGTCTGAGGCTCTACAGGGTTACACAGCAGCACAATAATGGCTTTAAGCTTTATTAACTTTTCCATTTGGTAGGTGTAGGCGTCATTTCAGAGGAGACGCAATTAACACTGTTAACACTTGAGAGCTGATTAGTTTACTTGATAATAACATGTAACCTGGGGCCCAAAGGAGGCAAACATGGAAGCAATGAGTCATGTGTTGATGTCTGGGAACAAAATGTTCTTGAAAAGGATTTCCAAAGTTTTTAAATGACTGATCTATTTCAACCTCCGACTCACATCTTGTTACTGTCTCAGGCTGGAGGGGGCGCAGCTACTTATTTGTGCATTTTTTCTTCACACCTCTCAGATTAAGTGTTAATTTAACAGGTGTGCAGAGCCGCAGCTGAAAGTGGAGATTAAGTTTTAAAAGAAAGCAATCGATTCCACTTGAGGCAGTGGCTTTACCTCGTAGAGTTCATCACCCATTGGGACTTGATGCTGACAACATCGTTACGTTGGACTAGCGGAGCAGGATAACTTACATATTTGTATAAAACTTTTAGGATCCGTGCGAGGAAACCGGTGCAACAATTAGTGCTCAAATTCCAAGACATCAAAACAAGTGACATGTGATTTGGAAGCACGGGAGGTTTGTGTTTGTCGCATTGTATTCTGATCCCAAAGGTAAATATGTGCTTTTCCAAATGGGCAAAATCTATATTGCTTCTCTTGATACACGTGTGCTTGACTTTACATGTGACTTCTGTTCAAGAGCAGAGTTAACTGCATCACTGACAGGCAAAGCAGAGGGACTGACTGGCGGCGGCGGCGGCTAATATTTTACAGGCATGTGCCCCGTGGCTAGTCGTGTCCTGTTACAGCAGGATGTGGTGACTGACGTTATATCAGCCTGATTTTCCCAGAGTCAGGCCCTGGATGGACCCATACTGGACCCTAGACACCCGGTCAATGATTAGCATTGAAAAAGGGTCTGGGAGTCCACCTGACTCTCTAAAACTACTTTCCAATCACTCCAGTCCAGTCTCAGTCTGGAGATAGATGCATTTTCTTTCTTTTTTTAATCACAAAATATGAGCTTTAGGACTTCATGCTGCTCTGAGAACAGCTGACAAGTTAACCATCAGACTTGACCGTCTCAGATGAATGACAGAGACATGGTTTCCTGCTCTGAGGTTTTTTTGAAGGGACATGATTCAAAACCTGACGGGTGATGAATCTCACCAGTAACCCATTTTCCGTTTTCTCAATAAGCTGCAGAGTAGCATCATTAAACTGCAGTATAACACAGTGGATACTGTGTGTTCAGCGTTCCAGGCCATTAACATGTTAACATATATGTGTACTGTGTTTGCACTATCCTCTTTGATGATGTAACAGTGAACTAATGGGACTAATAAGAGGATTAACTTGTCCTCTCTTTCTCATATTTAACACATGTGGTTTCGGATCAAACTGCACGCTGATGACATACTCCACTGAAAACCACACAATTGTTTGGAGAGTGCGGTGTATTTAAATTTAAAGAGTGAGGCATCGGCCGACCAATGAGGCATGAAACTGCGTTCAATGAGCTTTTACGACGGTGCGATGATGATCACTTTGAATATTTTCCAAAACCAAAGAGATCATTATGGACTTGAGAAAAACATCCACCTCCGTCTACTCCACCGAGGCGATTATAGCTCTACGTATGAGGCGCTTTGGTCCTTTTTTTATAGTAATAGACACCTTACAGATCCTTCATAGGTGGCCAGTAAAATCAGTGATAATCAGCAGCCTTTCTTGTCATTTTAAGCTGACAAATGAGACGCAACAGGTCCAATGTTCACAGATTACATCCATGTGCACTACACCCACTTCATATTAATAGCTTATGAAATGTAGGAAGATGGAAAAGGGTCAGATCATGAATGTGTGAAAAGACAGGAAGTGGAGAGGAGAGAACTTACAGTAGGCATGTGTACTGTATGTTCGTGTGAGAGCGAGGGAGAGACTGTGTGACACAGAAAAGGAGGAAGCAGTCACATGTTAGGGGAGGGAGAGAGGAGGGACTGCCTGTCATTCCTCTACGTCACGGGTAACGCCTCCCTCACTCCCTCCCTCCCTCCCTCCCTTCACTACAACTCACATGACTGCAGCAGCCCTGTTCTGTAACTCCAGTCACGAGGATAGAGTAGTATTACAATAACCAGCCGGCAGGGGCGAGCTGCATAGACACACACTGAAGGAAGGGGAGCGAGGGAGACAGCCACAAGCCCTAATAACCCTGAGTAAATATTAACGTATTAACGCTGCCTTTGTAGAATAGATAACCTTATCAGACGACACATGAAGAAAGAATTTGTCAATGTGCAATCAGATTTTTTTTCCTGGTCCATACTCAAGTTGCACTTGTCTTTCTCAATCTGTGTCACTCAAGGACTTTGCAGCAATCCAGCTTTACAGGCCTGAGAGGAGACGTTTTACAATACAGTTGGACAGAAATGCATGCAGTGTGCTCATTCGGTGTGCCTTTAGTTAGCTTCCATCGTCTTATTGCACACAGTATCATAGAGTGTGTCCTATATCGGCTTGTTCCTGGAGCTATACGATGTTTCCACTGAGTGAAACATCTGAACCCAACATGGGACAATAGTAAACAGAGCAATATTTACATTAATATCATAGATTATTGCATCATGTCCATATATTGAGTTAGTATAGGGACATCATCGTGTCATTAAAGATGGATAGGTCACAATAAAGCCGTTATAGATATAGTTCACGTCCCTGTAGGAACATTTTGACAATACCATGGGACAACCTTATATAAAAGAGTATCATAGAGACATTAAACTAATAATGGGCATACTGTAGGAAGATTATAGGACATAACATACTGGTGGAGGATGTCACTTTAATTCTATTAGGATATTTCTATTTGATGTCATGTTGTCAGCTCCTATATCAAGGGATACTTTGGTGCATTTCTTTCCTGGTGTTTTTTTCTCATTTGCCTGTGTGTGTGTGTGTGTGTGTGTGTGTGTGTGTGTGTGTGTGTGTGTGTGTGTGTGTGTGCGTGTGTGTGCGCGCGTGCGTGTTGTAGACATGTCAATGCTGCACGTTATAAATAGTCCACCGACTCCCTGGATCCCGCCACACACCGAATTAACCTTCTTAAAATGCCAATCAGCTGTGACAGATCCACACACACACACACACACACACACACACGCACACACACACACACACACACTCTCTCCGATGACCGCGAAATCAGAGCTATAACATCATCACGACATGATCTTGCGTCACACTATGATGCAGTAACACGGGGGTCCAATGGCAGACCGTGTTTACGTGCAGTTAATGATCCGTGCGTGTTTCGGAAGCGCGAATCTACAACCAGCAGGGAGATGGGGATTAGCCCTGAGATGTTCCGATCTGTCGTGGGAGAATTTGAATTTCTCACCAAACCCGGTTCAGAAATTGGCCAATTTATTGTTTATTTCCATGCACGCAACAAAGCGTAAATCCCATCATAGAGCCTATGAGCTATTGATGATAGATCCCTTCTCCTTGAAGGTTCGGCATACATTTAGGTGCAGGGCATCACTTAAATTGGATGAAATCTCAACTTTTATAATTGGGGAACTCCACTCGCTACCGCCCTCCGCAGGGTTCTTGAGCAGGAGCTTACTCTGAGATTAAAAGGAGAGCCGGTTCTAAAAGTTCACATATTGTTCTATTAAGTGCTGCTTGGTGTGTTGTCCGTATCCCGAATTCAATGTGAGATCACGTTTGTTAAATACAAAACAAAATGTGCTTTAGGTGTTGTACGTGATGGCCAAAAAACAAGAAACCCCAGAATTTCAGGGATTTCCGAGCGCAGTTTGGTGCCTTGATGCTTAATCGAAATTCGGTGCAAAATCAGTCCCGTGCGACAGATCCCCGCGGGGTTGATGAACCGGTCTGTCACCGTGGCCCGTGCAGACGAGCAGCACAAAGTCCGTTGTTTTCGGTTTGTCCCTGCAAACAATCGCGTGGAGCAGACAGGTTTTGTAACCGTTGCCTAACGATTACGCAAACGCTTATGAAAACGCAGAACCCCACCAACTTTTCTCAGCTGACCCAAAGCCACTGTCTGCTCTGCACACATCCATCACATTACAGAACATCATCTGATGAAGTGCCTAATGTGGAGAAAGGACAGGAATCATCGAGGGGGGGACTGCTTCGCTTTAAAGCGCACCGGACCTGCCCTGCAGTTATCCAACACAGATCCCCAGTTAAGCTCGCGGTGCTGTGGCAAGCCGCTTATAGTGGAGTGGATAAATAACATTACACAGCACTGATGTATTACAGTGTTTCCCCAAACAGGCACTTTATTAAAACACCCGCTTCGACTCTGCGAGACAAATAAATAAAAGCACCGGGCTGAGTAATACATCAACAACACGACAGACAAGTCTTTCCCTCTGCACGGTTTTTCTTTAAAGCCAAACAGTCCAGCAGCCAGCGGATAAGTATCATAATGTTCTAATATCACAATAGTCCCAAGGCTAAATCCACGCGTTCAGAGGCGCACCACGTGTCCAAGTCACCGGCACTGAAATGAAAACTTCCCCTCAAGAATGCGTCAAAAGTTTCCAAAGCGCCCCTCTGCATACCAAACAATGCTCCCCAACCAGCGGCACACCGGCCGCGCTCCGCTTCCAGCACCAGCACAAACATTTTATTCGTTTTTATTCCGTCAGATTGCCTCATTGCCCTTGGCTGATGACATGTCCTCCAGAAGCACGTGAAAGCCAGACTTCAAGACATTCACACACACATACACACGCACGCAGATCGAGACACCGGGTCGCTGCTACTGTGCCTGGGAGATGCTGCTGACAAGCCGGCGAGAGCCTCGCGTTAAACCGGGCATTGCGTGCGCCACAGCCGGCGACGTGCAAAGACGCGCCCCGGTCTGGAAAGCCCAAGGTTCGATGCGTCCAAAGAGGCTCGGATCTTACCTGGCTGTCGGAGTTTTCTGTCAGGTAATTGAAGACAAAAGACGAGAGTTCCTCATCTAATAGTGGAGCGCAGTCCGCCATCTTCTAGTGAATGAAGAGCCGTGGAGTCAGAGAGCGGAGTATAGCAGGAGGAGGAGCAGTGGGGGACGGCTGCCTGCAGGGGGCGCATCTGTTTACACACACAAACGAACCAAGACATGATTCAAGACATGCGGTTCTCCAAAGTGGGGCTTGGGGACCTCCAGGGGTCAATGCAGTGGGTCCAGGGGGTCCCACAACAACACATTCATTTCATTTCACTGTAATTGAATTAAAATGATTAACACAAGGTAATGTACCAAAAAGAGAATATGAATAATTTGCCTATATGGTATATATCTATATAGCTCTCTCTCTATATATAGATATAGATAGATAGATAGATAGATAGATAGATAGATAGATAGATAGATAGATAGATAGATAGATAGATAGATAGATAGATAGATAGATAGATAGATAGATGGATGGATAGATTAAACTTGGTCACATTTTTTTCTAGCACATCTTCACTTATTGTACGTACATTTATGTTTTGTTCTCTTCATACTTGATTCAGTTATGTGCATATCTGTTTCCCATGACACTAAAGCTCATTTGAATTTTTATCGTTGTTTCATTTCTATGTCAGAAGTTAAAGGTTGAATACGTAGAATCATTATTGAAAGCTATATTACAAAATAATAACAATGATACACCCACGGGGCGTGTTGAGGGGTACGGAATAAAAGTATTGCTTTTCCATAAAAAAAGATATTAAGTCTGAATTAATATTTAAAAAAAATATTTGACGGGTTTGAAAATGACTTTCTGTCACGTTCTGTTTCCGTTGAAGCAGCCAATAGCATTGGGCGTTATGGGTTGCCAGAGTTGTCTGTTGTTGCTACAGAAACAGGGAATCATGTTGCGTTGAGAGCTAGCTAATGGATTACACACCACTCACAGAAAGAGTTCCAGTTGAAGACTGGCTAACGTTAAATACTGATGTAAAATGATTGATTAGTCAAAATTAGTCGTTACCCTGTATAATTCATCACTGACATCGACACACTCTGCACCGAACCTGGCAACCCGACTGCTGGAATTATTTTTTGTTGTTGCGACTATGATCCTGAGACACTCGATGCCAGTGATCTGCTCATTCTCCATATTCAACCTTTAAAGGGACATTTACAAGCTATGAAGAGATGAAAATGTAAACGTAAACTCGTAAAACACTGGTGCAACAGATGATAACGGAGTCACCTTTTACAGGGGACCTATAATGCTTTTCATATAAATTATGTTACAATGTCAGATGTTCCTACTTAACGTTGCCACCAACACAGTCTCACACCTTGGTCAGGGGCCTGTGGCGTTAGTTACTGTGTTGCAACACAGTCTCACACCCAACGTGCCAAAAACTGATGCACCGGTTCATCAATAATCCCGTTCTTTAGTATGAATGAATGAATTTTGCTTTTCCTAAAGAAGAAAGCGTGCCAACAACAATAGAGTCCGTATTTGTTCACGTCACTTCATTCTTTTGTCACAAAGCCCAATATGCAGTTGCATTTTCAGCAACACGAATGCTAAATTTACGCTGGGGCGGCTGTAGCTCAGTCCTTAGGTGACTTGGCTGGGGACCGGAGGGTCACCGGTTAGAGTCCCTGTGTGGGCCATGAATGGAGCGTGGACTGGTGGCTGGAGAGGTGCCAGTTCATCTCCTGGGCACAGCCAAGGTGTTGTTGAGCAGGGCACTGGACCCCCAACTGCCCGAGGCGCTGGTCCACTGGCAGCCCCCTCGCTCTGACATCTCTCCATTAATTGCATGTATGTAGGTCCTGTTTGTGCATGTGTGTGAATTCCGGCCTCTGTGTGTAACATGAATAATAATAGGGGGACTTTTCCATCTACAAAGGGCTTGGACCGGGGGCACATAGGGATGACCCTGCTGTATTTATATAGGTTTGTCATTTTACACACACATACAAAACACTACATTACAACTCCACCTTAAAACAAATAATCCAACATGTCTGCCCTTTATTATTAAAGGCAGTAAAAGCAAAGAAAGCAAAAAACAACCTGTCATTATTACAGTCACAGACAAAAAGGGGGCCGGGTCATCCAGGACACGCTGTATATGTTTGAAAATTGCCGTTGGACCACTCTGTCTTTGTTGTGAGAAGCCAGCACAGACAAAGGTGTCGGCTGTAACCTGTTGCCGGGCAACTGCAAAACCAACTTGTGTCAGTCATTTAGCGTAGCTGATGACACTGTAATGTTGTGTGGAAAGAATAAATCCTCGGGGAGATCTCCTTCTTGGTTGTGCAAGTTCGGTCTGGTGTCCTTATAAAGTCAAATATGTCAGGAAAAGTGGAGCAAGTTGGAAGAAGAGCTACAAAACTTATTCCAAGTGTGAAAGAGACGCCATATAAGGAGAGGTTAAGACAATTAGAATTAGCAACTCGAGCGTGCAGGAGACATGATTGAGGTCTATAAGGCTGTTCACAGAATATAGGATTTTACTGCCAAGCCTGTCATCCACTTTTGGAATAATAGGTATGATTTAAGAGGGAACTCTTAATAATAATATGTTTCCCCACTAAAGGAAAGAACAAGGTCGCGTGTACAAGCGGCCGAAATGTGTTTTCTCAGGAGGGGGGCTGGAGTCTCCCTTAGAGAGAGGGGGAGAAGTTCAGCATCCGTGAGGAACTCGGAGTAGAGCCGCTGCTCCTTCGCGTTAAAAAGGAGCCGGTTGAGGTGGTTCAGGCATCTAGTAAGGATGAACCCTGGGCGCCTCCCTAGGGAGGTGTTCCAGGCACGTCCAGCTGGGTGGAGGCCTCGGGGAAGTCCCAGGACCAGGTGGAGAGATTAGATCTCCACACTGGCCTGGAAACGCCTCAGGATCCCCCAGTTAGAGCTGGTTAATGTGGCCCGGGAAAGGGAAGTTTGGGGTCCCCTGCTGAAGCTGCTGCCTCCGCGACCCGACCTCGGATAAGCGGTTGAAGATGATGAGATGGGTGAGATCCCTACTAAAGGAGACTATTGCTCTGTAGTGAAGGCTCGTCAGTTAAATTTTGTAAAAGAAAGGTTGGATGAGTTCTCGTCAACAAGTCTTATTTTGTATCATTTTAAAGCTGATTTGTCATTATATACGAAATGATTTGTCATTATTATTTACAAAGTATGTGTGAAATTATTATCTTAACGTGTATAAAAGGGTGTTTGTTTTATGTTGTGGTGGTTGGAGAGTCTGATATGGAGGATTTACATCCTTTACCGGAATGTTTTTTTAGTTAAATGTCATAAAATAAAGAAAAACTCACCATCTTTTTAAACTCTGATACTATACTCTTTCATGTTCGTGACAAACGCCGGACCGTGGCAGCCGTGCAAACTGTTCTTCACTTTTAAAAACCATGAAAACCCATGGGCAGATGAACACGAAGTGCGTTGCATGCAAAAATCTTAGACAATTTGGATCAAACTCACTGTATGTGCAAGGAGTTGCAGCAGTTGCAACATGTGGCGGTTTGGCTTCATTTCTTGCTTTAAGTCTGGGATGTTTTTGTGATAGTTAAAAGGAGTGGAGAATATTAAAAAAAAAATGAACCAATAACCGTGTTTGATGGGTTTCAAGTCAGTGCGTCACACAGTTTTGGTGCTTATGTGATTCCCGGAGTGACAGTGAGTGAGCAGTCAGCTTTGTTTCTCATCACAGGAAACTTTACAGTACCTTGGTATTTTATTCATAGTGGATTTTTTAAACAATATTCTTAAAAATGAATCCCAGAATGTGCATCCTATTACATCATACACCCAAATTCAAAATTATTACATGATGCAATTACTGTAATGTAAGATTTTACGAGACTTTTTTATGGCACCATGCTGTTATTTCATTACCAGTTTCCACAATTGCAGCTCTTCCAACGGGTAGTTAAGGACACACACACAGGCATGCACACACACACACACACACACACACACACACACACACACACACACACACACACACGCACACTATCAGTGGTGATTGCAATGTTATCACAGGGGTTGTCCACTCTGAAAATGTGTGTGAGCCAAGATTTATGAAAGTCTCGCGAGATGGTTAAGGTGTGTAAGGGATTGAACTGGAATGGTTATGGTTAGTAGGTCGTGTCTAGATGGTACATGTTGGTTACCATCTAGAAACGACCAGTAATAGGTTATGTCTCTGAGGCAGGTGATGGCCATAAAAGAGGTCTGTTAATCTTTCAAACAACCTTAATACAACACGCATGTGCTGCTCTTTCTATCTTTGTGAGGACCAATGTGTTGATCATGAGCACAGTTTTGGAAAGTAGTAATACCATTTACCGTGGTCCTCACTTTTTCTATTCTTTAAACTTGTCAGGGTCTCATTTTTTGTATTTTTGATCATTAACAACAGCAACATGAACACCAACACAGTATAGCTCTGGGATCTGGATTAGTGAAATGAGTCTGTCAGGAAACACAAGAAGTCAGTTGATCAGACAGGTTTTAAACAAACCCCCCGGGTTAGCCAAATTTATTTAGAGGAGAAAAAAACAAGGTGGATTCTTTTCCAGACATCCAACCAGGGATACAAGTACGACAAGTCAAATTATGTCACACGAAAGTCCTTTGAACGAAGTTAAAAAGTAGTTAAAATAGCCTCTGAGGAGGCCTAATCTGTGAACCCATCAGCTGTCTGTTGGCAATTTAGCCTCTGGGGGAAACGGCTGATATTCCAGGCTTTCTGGTAAAGCCAGCAGACAGAAGACTTTCTCTTCCCAGCAGCAGAAGTAATTGTTTATGGTCCAATTAGCAACTTGAGACGTGAGAATGGAGTTTGAGTTGAGAGACGGTGTCTCTATAGACAGAAATCTGCATATGAATGTAGATCATTAATAACAAAAGCTAATGAAATGCATCCAACACAGTCAATGGAACCATGTGGCTCAAACTGACCTACCGTACTAACTGTAGTTGTGTGCACACTTGACTTTCCTGTGCAAACCCCAACCAAAGCGATTTCCTGGTTGATCCAATATGGAAGTGCCAAAAATTGCAGTTTAACAAAAGGCCACTAGGGGCAGGTTTCATAACAGAGCAGTTTCTCATTGACTCCCATGTTAAACAGGCCGTTTTCACAGCATAAATAAACCTGTTTAAGGCCTGGTACAAAAACATTCTAGTCTGTATGTTTAGTTCATATCTCCATGACAACACTGAGGGAGGTGAATTTTTTTGTACCAGGCTAGTTTTTAATTTATTTGGGGTCAAAGTTTAAATAACTAAGGGCGTGGCCTCTTGAGTGACAGCTAGCTTCTGGCCCCTAACTTCCCCCCGGAGGTAAACGTCAGACCGATGGACGTATCTCCCTCCCCCCCAATGTCACATCAATGCCCTTTTTTGATAAGAGGATATAAGGCGGAGTCAAAGTCTGACAAGATGGCGACTCCCGTAGGCGAGTACGATTGGATCAAGTTGAGAGAACGGAGGTATGCTACATCCATTTTTTATACAGTCTGTTGTTTTACCTCTAAGTAAAGAGGTTTGGATCATTTGGCTAAACAGCTGACTTGTGATTCCCGCCCTTTCAGACCTCATTTTGACCCACTCGTCAGCAAACATTATATAATCAGTAAAGACGAGGGCCAAAATGATTAAAATAAAACCCACGCTGATGAAAGTTCTCAGATATTGGCCTACAATAGACCGATATACTGGTATACTCTTGTCAAAACAAGAGAGGAAGTGTTTATTCGAGAAGGGAATGTGTGTTTATTAGTGTATTCCTCTCTGTGAGTGTCATTTGATCATATCAGACAGAAGTGAAGGGCCTCCTCTTCCCCTTCTCTTGATGAGACTACAGGTGATGTGAATTTCAATACAACAACATCGCTCTGGTTCTTGTTTCTACTTGTCACATTGCTGCGATCAAATGAAATGACTGCTTGTTAAAGCACATGTTCAGTCCAGTCTGTTGAAGACAGGTGTTCGGAGAATATCATAACTAAATATGCAAATATGCTCGTTTAAGCTCTTAAACACTGTTGTTAAATAGCAGTTATATGTATTTTGTAGTTCTTGTTCAATTTAGCCGTCTGGTGTTTGATGTGTGGTTCCATGACGAGATGTTAAAGCTTGACTGCAGATACTTTAATGTTTTACATTTTCGTTTTTGAGTTAATGACATCAGACCACAGCACCGCATATAACCAACAACAGTTTCATTCTAATCCAATGCATTACTCATCACTCCTTTCAAAACCTACTGCCCTACATATTTCTCAAATGTTACACAACACACCGTGTTACTTTTCGCTCGTGCTTTCCAAAGTACTCCATTGTCTTACAACAGAGAGAAGAGGAGGCAAGCTGGTAACGTACCAACCCGCTGCGTTTTCATGCTGTCTGGTCGGTGGTGGCCTCAGAAGAAGACGCCAACATTACTAGAATGCCAACAAGCTGCTCCAGCGATGTTCTCCACTTGTGTTACTACACTTTATATTTACATTTTAGGCCGTCGGCCAGTTCTCCGGTCCACAGAGACCGTCGGCGAGTTCAACAGAGGAAAGATAATCTTCCACTTTTTGATCACCAGTGTCAACGTAAATGAATATCCATGAGGTTAAAGGTCAGAGGTGAGACTAGTGCACAGATGAATCCAATAAAATAGTCCCTGAGGAGAGAAAGACATTGAGGGCGCACTCACACTGTCCTTCCGCACCGCGCCCCGGGCTTTAGGGTACTTGTCCCCCTTCCCTCTCCCCCCAGGCCCCAGGCCCGTTTGTACTCACACTACCTGGGCCTCGCGCAAATGCTTCTTGCTGTCCATACGTACACATGCGCACGCTCGTGCTCGTGCATGTGCAAATTTGCTCTACAAAAGCCCACCTCTCACAGACGGGCCGTGGACGGCCAGCTGGCAGCAGTTATGAGCGGAGCGGTTGCACTCACACTGATCAAACGCACTAGGCTTGACCCGAAAACCTGTTTTGGCCAGGTGCAGAAGGACAGTGTGAGTGCGCCCTAAGAGAAACAGCGAGATTGGAAAAAGTTGTTTGGAACTTTGTGAAACAGAACAAGAAGAGGGTCTCTCTTTTATAATATACGCTCTTAACTAAGTTGTCCTTTTTGAAAACTCACTCCTTGGGGAAACATCTGCCCGAACACAAAACACCCTGTGCTCCTTTTTATATTTAGTTATCTCTCTGCACAATCAATAAAAACTAAAAGGGAAAAAGAAGAAACACAAAATGTTCCGCAGAGACGAGGAAAAGCCGCGGGGGCTTTACAAAACCAATGTCTCGACCCTGAAATAAAACTACACTCGAGATGACAAACAGGCTATAAGCTGCAGAAAGCTAGGCAGCGTTAGCGGCTCGGTATATCACACGCTGAGCTGCGGCCAGCACACCAGCACACACACTAAAAATGATCCAGGTATCTTAAATGTAAGCCGAGATGATGTGTGTCTTAGCAGTATCCAGACCATTCGAGCTGACATTTCAATAATGTTTAGTGCTCAGGGGGCGGTCCCCCGTCCAAAAACAGGGCTGCTATCTGAGGTCACACAGGGCTAGTGAGCAGGGCTGGTGTGTGTCAGCATGTACAGTATTTCATCTGAGTGTACATTACAATAATATTTCAGGTGACTTCAGGTAACGTACTCTGTTTACCTGTTTTTCATCGCAACTGTTGCTGTTTCTGTCAGTGTTGCTCACGGAGGAATCGTTGTGTCTCTGTAAATCCTAAATTAGTCATTGAGTGTAGTATCGACCTACTCTATATGTAAAGTGTCTTGAGATAACTGTTTATATGATTTGGCACTTTAATTATAAGTCAAATTGAATTGAACATGGTAGGCTTCTGAACCCTTGCCGTGACCTAAGGGCTCATTGGACATCCCAGCGATTTTACCTTCATGCTGAATACAATATTTGTTGAATCTGTCCGTATATCCTGACAGCACTATGAGACAGACAATCTGTTACAAAGTCATGTATCTTTACCTCCATCTGCTGTTCCTGTCTGCTCCTAATGGCATCAGCCAGATTCAACCTTAAACAACCACTCAAAACCCTAAATTACTAAAAACCCGATTATATTCGGGTTAAAGCACTATGTTAACACTGCCCCCCGGGTGAAATCAGAGTTCTCATAACTCGGTTAACCGACCTATAGATAAGTCCTTGAGTACCCCGATTATTTGTGCATGTAAACAGCCTTCCCGGGTAACTATCGGGTTTCGCTTCTGTGCATGCTCCGTGGGTTATAATCCCCCCTCCCCACTCCTCTGCAGTGGCTTTTGACACGGAAATAGAATAAACCAGGAAGCAACGGCACCGAAACAATGTGAAAAAAACAACAATAGAGCGTTACCTTTAAACAGAGGGAGGACTTCACCATGGCAACTAACATCACTACCAAGAAGACCCGTTTCTGTCGTAATTCTGTCCAAAAGTCGGCCATTTTCCACACATTTGTGATTTTGACAAAGGTGAACCGTAAAATAAAGCCGTGTTTCGACCAGTTGTACGTGGCGGAGCACCACCTACTGTACCGGAGGAGGAGTTACTCCATCATTTTCCTTTTCGACCCCCTTTCATGTATACATGGGGAACTTCAATAATCCATTTTTCCCTTAGACGGGGTAAGGCCAACTCAGATAACTGATGTGTGTAAACACACTGACTTAAGGCGGACGAGTCTCTGACGCAGTAAATCGATGAATCAACCAAACCATGACACTCGGAAGCACTGACCAAACATGAATCAAGATTATGTTACTGTATTGCATATTTCTCTGTTAAAGTGTCATCAGAAACATATTGTAGTGTACCGTTTGGCTGTAAAATGAGAAAGTTTGTGACTAAGTCGAGTCCAAACCGACCCCCGCCCACCAGCCATATGGCCGGACAATCTTTCTTTTTAGTCAGTCAGACCAAACTAGGTAGACTGGCAAACCCACGCAACGATCCAATCGCCATCCTCAGCCCCGTCAGAGTTTTACATGCAGTGTAGGATAGATGTTTCATATATAACCATTCAGAACAGGGGACACATTGGTACATACTAATCCTGAAAGGCAGCTGTTGTGTGTTTAAGGTAACTGAAGTGTATCTTTAAAGTAAAACACACATGATGACATAATTTCCTTCTTCAGACTCTTCTTCATTGCTTTTGTCAGCGCATTTTCACATTTGTCAGTGTGCTACCGCCACCAACTGTGTGTGTGTGTGTGTGTGTGTGTGTGTGTGTGTGTGTATGTGTGTGTGTTTGCGTGAAACAAACAAAATCGCATTGCTCCAAACATCGCTCTGTTTTGCTATTACTGCTCAAAAACTCCACAGGATACCTTTGAGGTGTTAACCAGTACCTGCATCAGTCGCTGTGGTAATGATGTAGACGTGCATACATTACATTTTCCAATACAAGAGCAGCAAAGCAGTGTAAACAGGTAGGTATTTTCTTGCTCTCCACACCACAGAAATATGTAGTAACAATACAGAATACCTCCGACATAACAGACAACATCAATGACAAAGACAATTATTTATGTAGCCATGAAGTAATGCTGCAAAAAAGGCCATAAAAAACAGGCCAAATGCCACTCTGGATGTAACACTTTAAAAGATGCTTTTCTCAAGAAGGATCATCCTGATAATGCTTATTTTTATTTACCTTAGCAGTCAGTTGTATTGCTACTCGGTCATTACTACTTAGAGTGAGTAAAGGATTCAGGTACTTAGAAGAGAAGTAAGAGAAGCTGCCTGTGAGGAAGCCAAACAGTCAGCTGGCCAGACACACTGAAGCCATGCTGCCACTGAGCCAACAGGCCAATTAAACACATTTTACTGTGAAACGCGCCAATATAATGTCATGTGTGCACCAGAGTAACACTTAAGAGTGTTACATTTTTCCATAAAGGACTAATAAACCACAGTAAATGACTGATTCCACAGTCCCAAAGTCACTTCAATCGAGCTTTGATTATAAAAAGATGAACTGTCACTGACACGAACCAAACAAATAATGGGGAACTTTTCAGCTGATATTCAAATCAGAGGATGAACATTGAGCAAAGGGCAGTTTCCTCTTTTCATTACGTGTTGTTATCGACCTCCATTTTCAACGGTTTTGATGCAAACACCAACATTAGCTCCCAGGCTGCCCACTTACCTCGGCCTCCTCCTGTGTTACATTCAGCGACGGGGTCCTAAAAATGAATCAATTTACATTTCTCATCCTCAGAGACATCTCGCAGAGGACATTACTGAATCAAGAGTGCGCTGATTTATGGGAGTATTTAATTCAAGGCAGCGGGGATCATTGACATGTAACTGGAGAATTTCATTACTTGGTTGGCCAATCTGGTGAAAGGCTGCAGGAAGAATACTGTGCGGAGTGAATGTGACTGATATAGGTGTTAATCCATGCTGTGTGGTGCGTTCACTTGTGCTCATGCTTGTTCAGCTTTCTTCTAACTCGCTCACAGTCGCTTCGTCACTCAATCATTCATCATTCACTCAGCCAGAGGGTTGATCTTGACCTTTGCACTGCTTAACTCAGTGTCTCATGTGTGTCGCTCACATATTGGTGCGCAAATATAAAATGTTACATGTTTTGCTTGGATACTTCAAGTCAATGTGCTTTTTTTATATTTGCCTTCGACTCCCAAAGTGAAATAAACACTGGTCCACAGAGGAGTTTGGCGCTCTTGTACTACATCACCTGATTTCCTTCTTCGCTCTGGACGTAATTTCTACAGTAATAAATATGTGGATTACATTACGAACAGTGATTGAGGACAGCCTGTTTCCCCCGAAACGTTAACCATGTGTTTAAAACGGAAACCTAATTAAGACACTGCAGTAATTAAGAGCTGGAATATTCATTCATTCATTCATCATCAACCGCTTGTCCCTGTCGGGGTCGCGGGGGGCCTGGAGCTGATCCCAGCTGACATCGGGCGTGAGGCGGGGTCCACCCTGGACAGGACGCCAGTCTATCGCAGGACACATAGAGATGAACAGAGACAGACAACCATTCACACCTACGGGTGATTTAGAGTCATCAATGAACCGAACACCTGCACGTCTTTGGACTGTGGGAGGAAACCGGAGAACCCGGAGAAAACCCACGAGACACGGGGACAACATGCAAACTCCACACAGAAGGGCCCCAGCTGGGATTCAAACCAGGAACCCTCTTGTTGTGAGGCGACAGTGTTGACCACCACCTTACCACGTCGCCTGACGAGCTGGAATATGAAATATTTAAAAAATTGAAATATCACAAAGCATAATGCAGTCTCATCAATGGGTACACTTCAAAAGGAAGTTTATCAGAAGGGTTAATAATCTATTACATTCATCCACTTCATTCAGACCCAGTGTACTGACACACTGAGCTGACGTGAGGAGGGCAGTTTCTGATTTGATGTGTTCAGGGGCGGCCACCTTCAAAAGCCTTCACAAGCCCCTCCCAGCATGTGACCTGGCGTGTGTCTGGATTAGCAGGCTCGGTCATAAACTCTCCTTTTATAAATGTCCACATGTAGCCTCATTATTGCAGGTGGGCTGGGGCGGCCACTATTCTGGAGGCTGTCGCAGGAACTGATGTCCTGAGCTCAGCGGCTGGTAGTGATTACCCCTTGTGATGTCGTCGGCCTGTTTTTCCTTTGAGGAGACAAGATGCACTGCTGAGCTCCTATTGTACAGCGCCTTCAATTGGAAAATCCAATGTTTTTTTTCCTCTTTCTGTCGTACGGTCGCTGCGTCTGATGGACTTTTCAATACAATAACAGCACAAGTGTTTAGACTTATAAGGGTGGAGGGAAACAATGGTATTAAAAACCACTGAGCCGGACTAAATAAAGACTTTTAACGTTGCTTCTCTCCTCGTTCTGCCTTTTCTAACCGATTCTTTGAACGTTTAGAGAGCCTTAAGGTTTCAGGATTTACTTCAGGAAAAATGCCAATTTCAAAAAGAATATTAAGCTACATATTTGCTGTAGCTGCTGCATATCTGCTTAGCATTAACCTGCAGACAAAGATGCTATTTCTGAGCTCGGCGGTGTGTTAAGGCTTCATGTAACACGGCCTGTTGGCAGCAGCGTGTGGGCTTCTCATGTGGCCGCGTGTGAATCCGTGCTATGATTTATGATATAATTTATGAGATGATCTGGAGTCAAAGCCAGGCTCTCTGTTCCAAGATGGTGTTACATCACATCCTTAGATACTTATGAAAGGACTGGATGTAAACAGTAGTGGCCTATCAAAGACTCTCGCTGTATTAATAGCCCACCATGTAATGCGTGTGTATCCTGTCAGAGTTCACACTTGCAGTGATTTAAAATGGCGAAGAAACGATGTGGCTGCTGATACTGATGCTGATGGATAACGCTTCACGCGCACACACCTGTTACAAATTAAACCAGAAACAAACTGTGCAGCAGGATGTATCCAGCCACTGTGTACCAGCTGTCTTTCATTACAGTCCATGGTCTGCAAACAGGTTTTCATTTCACCAACCTAACACTCTAGCGTCTCTTTTCCTTAATTAGTTTCTGTCTTGTTCTCAGGTTGACAATCAGCAACAGTTGCTGCTCTGTTGGACTGTATTTCTGAAGCCTTCGGCCCTTTGTAACGCTGATTGGACACTGTGATGAGCTGTCAGAGCTGACATCAAATAGCTTAATCTGAGCCTTGAATCTGCCCAATTGTCATGAACGTACCCAATGTTTTCCTTCATATTAAAGAGGAGATTTTTCCATCCAGCGTATCCACCCATCCGGCGCCTGTAACCTCTTATCCTGTACAGGGTCGTGGGGAGACTTGAGCCGATCCCAGTTGACGTTGTCACCCTGGACATGTCGTCAGTCCATCACAGGACATTTAGAGAAACAACTGCGGCACGACCCTCACAGACACACGCACACACAGACACACAGACACACACACACACGCACAGATAACGGTTTCATAACCGTAGGAATTGTAGAACCTATGATATTTACGGACCACTGAGAGTCGTGCTGCAGTTGTTTCTCTAAATAAACATTTGCGAAAACACAGGGCAACGATGCAGGAATCAGGGCTCCGCTCCATTACTAATAGAGGCAGATAACCTTTCATGCACTTGGTTGTCTTGAGATTTTGGGAGGAAGCCAGATAACCCGGAGAACACCCATGTTAACATGGAGGGAACACGCAAACTCCAGCCAGCAGGTTCAAAGGGAGGCAACTGTGCTAACCACTGCATGCATGAAGTATGAAGTATGATAATAATGTTTTAATTTTGTTAAATAATACGCACATGCAGCTACATCACAACTATACCTGCATCTAGATATTATCAGTAATGGCCATTGGTGGGTTTGTCCTGTAGTGCTATGAAGATATTTAGAGCTCTTTAGAGCCACTCTGATGTGTTCAGTGTTCAGCTACACTGTAATCTTTCTTAATCCTAACCAGGTATTTTGTCGTCTAAACTTAAACAAGCAGTTACTTTTCATCACGTTAACAATGCCTTTAAAACTGCAACCATTTCAAACATTAAATATTACAGTTACGTTTAAAAGTGACACCTTCGGACCGCTTCACAACATCAAATATAGACGATCATCGCTGTTGTTTTGAGAATCAATAATAAAAACCACCTAGTCTGTTGGTGTGTTGGTTGCAAATAATGAAGCCCAATTAAAGGCTGAGGCAACACGTTCCTGTGTGGTTTTGTAGCAGGCATTTTATAAAGGACGTGCAGGTTATGAGTATGCTGCCGTTGTAAATGGTTGGCGGTCAAGTGCACATGAACATCACTGTAGAGCGACGAACACGACCAGGAAAATGATCATCTTCACTGGTAATGGATTTACACACTGAGAAGATGTAAAACATGATAACATGGTCTGTTAAGATGGTGGCCATGCATAGAGGGAACAGTGGCCAATAAAGCACTGATTATATTGCTGATGTGCATTTCCTCATTTTAATATTGCTGCTGCAGCACTAAGTGCCTCTGAGCTGGTTTAACTGTGCAGTCACTGTAAAGGTTGTAGGATGTATTTGTTTTACGTGAGCGAGTCTTTAAATTCGGTTCGGGCATCTAGTAAGGATGCCCCCTGGGCGCCTCCCTAGGGAGGTGTTCCAGGCACGTCCAGCTGGGAGGAGGCCTCGGGGAAGACCCAGGACCAGGTGGAGAGATTAGATCTCCACACTGGCCTGGGAACGCCTCAGGATCCCCCAGTTAGAGCTGGTTAATGTGGCCCGGGAAAGGGAAGTTTGGGGTCCCCTGCTAAAGCTGCTGCCCCCGCGATCTGACCCCTGATAAGAGGTTAGACCCCCGTAGAAGCAGATGAAGATGAGAAGTGTTTAAATTTGTTTATAACATGATTGCAGCTATCGCTAAATAGCTTCCATGACGGTAAGAGTCTGCATCATTATTGTTTTTTACTCTTATTAGGGCGGGGAATTTCTGAGACAGATACTGATTTTTGGAGGAAGATTTCGCAGTTTGCCGAAGTGGCGGCAGATATAGGGAATCTTTGAGCTGGAATAAATAAATATAGCTTTTCTATGTAGCAAATATGACTCTGTAAAGGTACTCAGAAGGCTACTTTGCTAAACAAAGAGCTATATTAAAGAAAAGTTAACATTATTATACATTAAGTATGCAATGTACCACATTGACAATTGACAATTCTAGAGAACTGAGTGAAAATAAAGAATAAATAAAAATAAAATAGATAACTAAATAAAGATCAGTACTGTACGTTCAGTATTAGTCTATTACTGAACACGCTCTGCTGGATAAAATTAGTTAATCACAAGTATCATTTTCTGCTTTATATGTTCTGTAAAAATACATTTTCATAGCGGCGCATATTGAACTACATATATGGTGTACCGCTATGTCTTTGATTGGCCAGTATTGGCCGCAAATATCAGCCGACCAATATGTCTGTATGGCTCTATTTCTTATTAATCTTATTTCTTATTTTATCATTTGATGTATTTCATTTTATTTAGTTTTGAATGTATTTTATTTGAGTAACATTAAATATGTTAGTTACTATACTGTATGACAGAATAGTGATTTGATAGTTATTTCCATTTGAAGGCATCACATTCACACAGGTTCATAGAATTAAAAGAAGAAGAAGAAACCTTGAAAGTATGGCAGAAGAGAAAACCCCCTTCAGAGACCAGCACCTTTTATTACTGAGACTTTTAGAATATACAACAAGCCATGTTTTCAACTACAGGCGTCGTAAATAACAGCTTTCTGCAGCACCTGAAGGCAGCATTAAAACGAGGAACACTGGTCTGACCTTCAGTCCCACCGCAACAGCCACTCCTCTCTCTCTCTCTCTCTCTCTCTCTCTCTCTCTCTCTCTCTCTCTCTCTCTCTCTCTCTCTCTCTCTCTCTCTCCCTCTCTGTTTACGTCCCTGCGGTTCATAAGCCACACTTCAGCTGCAGACTGCTGTGAGCGATTCACACGTGCAGTTCCTCGCCCTCTTTTCAGCCCCATGTGTCGTCACAAAATGAAAACTTGAAGCGGCTGTTCTCATTCTCTCCTCTGATTGGTTAATAAGAGGTGAATCCCAGGTTAGGATGAGCTCATTTTGCCCAAGGCTCCACGCATTCATACAAAAAGAATAATATACTGCATATATGGAGAATACACCCACACATGCACACAAAGCCCTGGGTCGTACCCACATGTGCTGACTTGACAGTTAGCACATGTACAGTTTTTCACATTCACACAGCCTGCAGCTGCATGTTCCTGAGCCGTCACACAAAAACACTGTATGACATGCGGTAGAGACCCATGTTGTGATTTACAAAAAGCCAAATCAGTCAATCAGACAGATGGATTTTGGTCATGGCAAAGGCTACAGGCTCTGAATACGTCTTGATTTATCCCCGTAGGGAGTTCGGATCATACAGATCTTTGGAGGCATCTTTGAGTGGGCCTAGAGTTACGTTGTCACGTCATTTTGATGCGTAAACACAAAATATAGGTAAGGAAATCACATCACTATTCAAATAAGCAACGGCACAAACCTGTCAGTCAATTCTGGCCATTAAAAGTCCAGTCATGGGTAACTTTCTTAGTAGTTTTTTGTTTTGCTTTCTGGTTAATCTTCACATATCAAAGGAAAATAATGCCTGAACGCTGACAACAAAACTTTCTTTGGATGCAAAGACAACAAGACAATTTAAAACCTTGTACAAAAGGTGACAAAATGTCAAAAAAAAGTGATATTTCATTAATAGAAACTTGTCAGCTTAACCAACTTATCCGCCCAAAATAAAAGTGCAAAGCACAGATACATTAAATCTCATCGTTTCTGAACCACTGCAGCCCGTTCTCATTCCCTACTCCTCACTTACCAACAATATTTAACACTCCACAGTCTCAGTTTTAAACAAATTATTAACATTGTGATTTCAAACAAAAGCTATTAACTTTACATAGGTTAGGCATAAAAACGACGTGGTTATGTTTCGGAAAAGATTGTGCTTTGGGTTAAAATAAGGGCTCACTCACACTGTGCCTCCGTACCGTGCCCAAGCATATTTCACGGCTAAAGTCTAGTTCGTTTGACCAGTGTGAGTGCAAGCGTACCATGCCTAGAAGTGGTACGCTTGCTGGTCACGGCCTGTTCGGGAGAGGTGGGCTTTTGTAAAGCACGTTTGCACATGTACGAGCACGAGCGTGCACACATGTACGAGCACGAGCATGAGGCCTACGGCGGTTCTGAGGTCATTTCCTGTGGGCCTGTTGGGACGTAGAAAAAAGAAGGAGGGAACATGCGCGGACATTTAAAACAATGGCGGTGAAAGGTTCACGTTGGTGTGATGCGGAGGTGGAGTGTTTACTGCAGATTTGGTCAGATGAAAATATTCAAAAACAGTCGACAAGACGCACAAAAACTCTGAGGTCTATGGAAAGATTTGTAAACAAAGCGACGCAGCGCGATGAAGTCCATCAATGAGTGTGACATGTTACGGCGTGATGACGTATAGGCAGCAAGAAGCATTCTCCGAGGCCCAGGTAGTGTGAGTACAAATGGGCCTGGAGGGAACATTGCCAAACATGTTTCATATCAACATTTCAGTGTTCTGTAGAAACAAAGGTAACACTACAAAATAGGGCCCACGACTTTCCGCGTAGGTTTTCCCTAATTTCACACAAGTACTGAGTAACTCCCGCTCACTTACTCCCCGCCATTTTACCTCTATTTTAATTACCAGGTATAATGATTGGTGGGAAATGACCAGAAGTTACACTGTAAGACCTAAGACACAGCTTAGTTACACTATAAATGCACGGGGGAAACCAGGGGAGTTAGCGGGAGTTACAAGTATTTGTATGAAATAGGGGGCAGCCTATGCGGAAAGTGAGAGGTAGGTACACTCTAAGTAGCGGTTCGTATTATGTAGTGTTACTGAAACATACAATGCAATTTTTTTACGTTAACCAGGCAGGAAAAACTTATTTCTAGAGACTAAAATAGGGCAACAGATAAACAGCATCGATCCATAAGTAGAAGGGAGGTGAAAGGCAAAAGGTGTCTTGCATGAACTCAGTTGGGTGTTGTCGAAAGACCTACCACAAAGAACACAACATGTATACGCATGCATACACCTACATGTCCTCATGTAGGAGTATTAAGCTGTATATGCACACACAAAAACTAAAAGCAGCAGCAGCAGCATGGACTGGCTTAAACACTCCCTCTTAAATACATTTGCATTAAAGTAGCGGATTGAAACACGCACTGAATCACACTTTATTTTGACAAAGGTTCAGGCGTTTGCCTCAAACACGCGCAGCATGTTAATGGGAACATGACTCATGAAAATGTGTAGTTTTATTCGTTTGCTGAGCTCAACCCGTCTCTCTCAGATTTACACCTCATCTCATTAAATGTTTCATTCTCTCTCGAGTCCCAGTGGATGTTGTTCCCTCAAATGATGCAATTATATTTTACCCCAAAACAACATTACATTCCCAGTAACACGAGTGATCCAATAGTACAGACGCTCTGCATCGAGAAAGAAGAGTGGAACAACCATGATAGACAGCATTTAGATCACCATGTGACCCTGAAACTGTCCACCACAGTCCTGCATTATAAATTGCCTTCATGTTTACATGTTAAATACTATGTTATATTAGTATCACTTCAAGTTGGGGGCCATCCCATAAACAACCAGTTTCTTATTGATCGGGTTCCACAATAAAAATGTGTTCAATCAAACTATTAAAAGGCTAATATCTGCCCCATATATTAACATCTCATAAAGCTGTCAGCAGACATTAAACAGGGTTACACACAGCAGCACAGACAGACATCATCCCCTATTGATGTATACTATAGGAAGTCATGTCTTGTTTGTAGTTATCAATCAGTGCCGTGACCCATTTCATAGACGGGTCATGTGTTCATCGATCAGCAGGGAGGGGGGGGCACGTTCAACCCCAGCTGTGTCAAAGCAGGAGGTCAATAAACACACTGTTTGCAGAGGCTGAGGCGAGCTAAGCATGGTTCAAACTTTGATTGAACTGTTTTTGTGAGCGAGTTGTGTGTGTTACTTTACCTACATGGAAGCTCCTCATAGATTTGGCTCACCTCCATAAATCTATTGAGATGAATTGATTCTGGATCCAAAATGTCACTGTTGCAAATGCTGTAAAATTCTGTGGTATATTTTAAGGCTGTTCTCGAATAAAGAAGCTCTAAGAACCCCAAGATATGCTCATAAATGCTTTGGAAGTAAATTCTTAGGTACTAAAAAAGCTTAAAAATGACTAATGGACCAGAAAATGTTAGTCAACTAAGACCTAAACGACTGAAGTGGTTACAAGATATATTGTGTTGTATCAGAAAATCTGAAATGAAATGTTGTTTGATGCTTTAAAACAGGGTGAAACGTCATGATCGACAGCTGTGATCGACTCATGTTTGGTCAGGTGTATGAACAAAACTTAATTGACATTATACCACCGCATCCTATATACCCGTATTTAGACTTTTGGTCAGTGGGTAGAAGAAGAGCTGCGTTGTCCGATGCAGCCTCCCAGCACAGAACACTTTAAGACAAGCAAAGTAAAGAGCACAGAGATGCAGATTGTGGCAGGTGATTTCATCGCTTTTGGTGCGAATGCAGACTAGAAAAAAGGCTGTGGTTTGGTTCAGAACTGGTGGGACATGAACGGCCACAAGCTGAAATCGAACCCTACTCGTCCTGTGTTTTGGATTTGCTGTTTTATGCTTCACCTCATGCTTTCAGTACATGGGATACACATGCAATAATTACGTGGTATACACACAAATTAATGAGCACAACTTCTCATCGTTATAAGTGAGAAAGATGCATGAGAACAGCCTGCACTAAGATGAACGTCTCTCATTGTGAGCTCTGCTTTTGAAAGGTTTTTGTGTGTAATGATTTGTATTGGGCTACACAGTGGTGTAGTGGTTAGCACTGTCGCCTCACAACGAGAAGGTTCCAGGTTCCAGGTTTCTGTACGGAGTTTGCATGTTGTCCCCGTGTCTGCGTGGGTTTTCTCCGGGTTCTCCGGTTTCCTCCCACAGTCCAAAGACGTGCAGGTGTTCGGTTCATTGATGACTCTAAATCACCCATAGGTGTGAATGGTTGTCTGTCTCTGTTCGTCTCTGTGTGTCCTGTGATGGACTGGCGTCCTGTCCAGGGTGGACCCCGCTTCACGCCCGATTGTCAGCTGGGATCGGCTCCAGCCCCCCCGCGACCCCGACAGGGACAAGAGGTTGAAGAGGAATGAATGAATGATTTGTATTGGATGATGGATTTAAAAAACACAATTGTGAAAATACCGGCTTGGTGTGCAAAGGCCTTAAGACTTGGACTTAGAGTCAAGTCCAGTTTTGATCATTGGTTACGTTGGACATGTAGTTGTGATGCTTAGGGTTATGGTTGGTGACAGGGAATAGATCCATGAGGGTCCTCACAAGTACAGTCCAAACTCTTTCAGTGTGTTTTGGAGGTAAACAAAGACTGATGAGGAGAGATTTTCACAGCTACTCCCCTCCTCTCTCATCCTATCCTTTGCCTCGCCACATGCATCATCTCCTCCTCCTCTCCTTCCATCTTTCTCTATTGTTTTCTCCAACTCTCCTTGTCCCCTTTCTACCTTATCATTATCACTCTCTTAACTTCAAACCCTAACATCCTCTGCCTCATTATAATCTCATCTCCATTCATCTGTTCTGCCCCTCCTCGTCGCCTTCTCAAACACGCTCTTCTTCACCTTCTCCACCTCCTTCTGTTTTCTTCTCTTCTCTTCTTTCCTCATTAACGTTGTCCTCTCCTTTATTTTCTTCTTCTTTCCCTCTCTCGTCCGTCATTACCATCTCTCCTTCACCACCTCACCTCTCCCTCCTAAAGCGTTACATCAGAACAGTTTCCTCTTTGGTAAGAGGTAAAAATCTCCTTCCACCTCCTGTCTTTATTACAATCATGCTTATTTTCTTTATTACAGGTATATCGTTTCTCTACGTCTCTCACACACGCAGGTGACAAACTGAGGTGCGAACGTGCAGCGTTTTCAAATGTCCTCATTTATATGCTGCCTCACTGAGGACATTATAATTCCTGATAAAGGGAAGAGAAAGGAGTTCAGTTCCTTCACGCTATCTGCAAATTCAACAACTTCCACAGCATACTCCTCTTTCTAATCCCCTTTTGTTCCACCTTTTCATCAACTCGAAACTCTAGTCCTCTAACACTTCAGGAGGTACATTCAAGAGTGCTTATTGCTTCCAAAAGTCAAAAGTTATTCACCTGAGCTCAGACCCTTGAATCCGTCCGCACCGTTGAAAAAGCAATCAATCCAATGAGCGCCCCAGGGGGATAACGTTTCGGTAACCAGCACTAGAGGTGGGGCTAACGCCGTTGTCAACACGTTGCCTTGCGTTGCCCTCTGTGACCACATAGACTGCATGTCTTCTCAATATCACCTAACATCATAGTTGTTTTTTACTTTGGCTCCGCTAAATGGAATTTTTTGCTGATCCTTAGCCAGCTCTATATCATTTGATGAAGAAGGCTGCAATGCATCACCCAGTGGACCCCCACTGGTGAGTGAGCGATGAGGGATGTGCTGGCAACATGGAGGGAGGAACTGTTTCTCTTTACATTTTATTTTCTAAGGTCTGAAAACAGAGCCAAGGGTGCAAGAAGTCTAGTTTTCTCTCAGAGCCCTTGAATAACAATTTTTTTGCCCAATAACTTGGAATTACAGTGTTAAAAAGTAGTATTAATGTTAAAGCTGTATTTTGCAAGTCTGGTAGATGAGTTGACTCTTTTTCGAATTTCAAATGTTTACAACTCTCACGCCCCTCCCCCACTACAACCGAGCACCGCCGCTCTCTCCAATCTAGTTCTCGTCAGTGCACATGTACTAGATTCCTGTAAATGCACCTGTGTCTTCTATCATCAATAAACAGCATGGAGTACACGCTACAGGGAGGTGGGCTGGCTAACTCACTCATAGATAGCAACTGCTAACATCATTTAGCATATGCCTAGCTTGAGGTGTGTGTCTGTGATATTGAAACATGTGCGAGGGGGGAGGATCTGTGGCGATCTGAGAGTCAGCTCTGAGTGGACTGGATAATACGGGTGCAGTGGATTTTCACAAAACAAAGCTCTAGGTGCACATAGAGGCGGGTTTATTTTTCTAAAACCGGATGATTTATGTTGTTCTATCGGAACATAGTGTAGGTTTTAGTGAATATGAGCAAAAAAATGTTGCCGACTGCACGTTTAAATCAATACCATAATTGACAAAAAGTTGTAACAGATTTTGGTGATATGGTATTTGGACCCGAGAATCCCTTTGTGCAGAGCAGAGGGCTTAACAGCACAAGTCTCCCAAGCCAGGTGGGCAGTAGAACGTTTGTAGAACTTTTCCAGTGCAAAACACAGCACACACGAGTGCAACCATGTGACAACGACAGTCCAGGTTGTTGTTTTTCACGCAAGTTTCTGTGACATCCCAAGTGTGTGGTCGTGCGTCTTGACTGAATAATCTGCCGTGTGTGTTCTTACAATTCAAATATTAAAAATCGGTTATATCTGCTGGTTCGCCTGACTTCAAATTTGAAAATCATCTAGTGTGTACGGGCCATATTCCTGCATCAATATTGAAGCAAAACGCTCTACCCCAGGACTATATTTAGTCCAGCACAGTGACTAGTGACCTATGAAACACTGCAAACATCAGTCATTTTGAGGATGAAGAAAAATACCCTGCAACCATTTGGAGTTAGAGCCTCTACAGTGGGCTGTGAGCGTGCTAGTGTTGCAAAGCTTAGTCATTTGAGTGTCCTTCAATTCAAGCTACAAAACATTAAAAATGACCAGAAAGGAGCGTTCAGTTGTCATGCACCAGCAGCGATGAAACATCCCACTGTCTCCATATTTACTCTGGCATACCCTCTATCTTTAGGCTGGCACTTTTTAAGCCTCCATGAGCAGAATTGCAGATCTTGGATCACCAGGCACGCCTCAACCTAGGAGATAATAGCTGACTGCAGAACAGCTCTCCTCGTGTGTGCTGTCAGAGCCATCCTAAAAACTACATGATTCCCATAACCTTGCTGCATGATTTTCATCGAGATGAACAAAAATTGCTTCCAGTAAAAACAACTAGGACACATGAGTGCATTCCTGCTTATCCAAATCCAAACTGTAGAGAGAGTTGGTGCATGTTCATAAGCAAGGTCAGCCTGCATACCAACGACTAGATCTTATGCGGTGAGAATGAAAATGCATTCAGAAATATGATATTTTATGTGTTCATTTGGAGGAGGCTTTCATTTGAAACATTTTGTGCTACCGTGATTGATTTAAATACGCTCCAGTGACACATCGCACTTTTGAATAGTCTACAGCCTGTTTCGCTTAAGTTTCCTATATCTGGAGCCTGACTTTAAAAAGATTCGACATCACTTATTCATCAATGGACTCATGAAGGGTGCGACTGGTTTGTTTAATTAAGAGGCGTAGCGTTTGGTAGCCTATTCAATCATCATGAAAGGCAATTTCAGTTTGTGATGCACTACCTCTTCTTGTTACTACAGAAGGAAACATGTCAGGAGTGGGATTTGAACCCGCTCCTCCATTAGGAGACCAGAAGTCTCATTGTTCAGGAAGGACTGAGCTCATTCATGCTGCCTTTGTATATGAAAATAGATTTGTTAATTTTAAATAATGCTACTGTCACTGCATACATACTTCCAAGCATCCTTAGAAGTTGGCATAGATCAGGGCATCCTAAACTTTTTCAGTTTGAGGCTCAGATACAGTTGGAGTCTCCCTGGGACCAAGACTTACAAAAATATATCAAGAATTCACACCAGAGAAGCTACAAGGTAACCCAAGACCTGCAAAGTCTCAATGATGGTTAAGGTTAGGCATTGATCTTGAATGGTTAAAAGCATTGACAGTGCAAATTTTTTGTGAGTTTTTCACATTTTCCGGGTTACCATGACCATCAGAGAGCGTGAACACATCTTTCAGGTCAAGGTTGGCGAGAAGAGAGAGAGAAAGGGAAGTGAACACATCATCCGAACACATCATCAGAGCTGAACACACCAAGGGATCAGTGTGGCCAAAAAACACTCTCTCACTTTTTCTATTCTAATTTATAAGAAGAGTTAACATTTAACATTGTTTCTGCACACACACACACACACACACACACACACACACACACACACACACACACACACACACACACACACACACACACACACACACACACACACACACACACACACACACACACACACACACACACACACACACACACACACACACACACACAGTAGAAGCTCTGTGATAGACTGTTCCCAAACTCATCAAAAACATCCTCGGGTACAAAGAATCCTTCAGGTGTTGCAGCACTGACGGATTCACAGATGTGCACGGCACATCTATGTGTATACACAGCAAACAATACATAAATAACAGATGTGCAAAATACAGTTAGATGTTCAAGAGATTATGTAAGAACCCATGTGCAGATTATCAAGTGTATTTGTTCTGTTAAATCTGGGCTGTGATGCCGTGTTTGAGCGGATTTTTGATTATGTCTTTTTGATCATAAATTGTCCAAACTTAAGAAACGAAGCCCATAGTCATGGAACTTGAGGCTCCTACAGCTATACACCGGTCAGTTTGGGTGAAATGTGTGCATGCTTTGACTTTAAAACTTTAAACTTTAGTTCCCGAGCTCCAAAGAAAATTGCTTTAGAGTACAGCTTCTCAGCAAACCCAAAGCAGTCCTACCAGTGACGATGGCAGTTAACTTTGTTACTGGGTCAAGAGAAGCAGCTGTTGAGATATGACCCATGCCTCCACTTAGAGACCGGATTCCTCAGGCTAAGGAGGGGCTACCCTTAAGTCTGGCACCTTACAACACTCTCAGAAATCTTTCCATTATGCGCACATGCCTTTGTGTATGTCGTCCTTTAACATTTGAGTTAACACTCAATGCAAACTAGTCATAGACGCGGATGTAGAGTAGTGTGTATGTCAAAGTAGGAAGAAAAAACGGCCAATTTCACTTAAAAAATATATGTATTTGCAAATACGACGCCTCTCACTGTTTCAACTTTAATTTTTACATTATGTGAAGTATTGTGTGGTGTGATTTCCCACAGTAACCTTGGTGTACGTTGGCTAATTTATGAGATGGATTCGAAGGAAGCTCTCACTTCAGGTGGAATTATTGATTACTCTGCTGTATACATAACCATATGTTACCCTGCATCTTTGCTTTCTCTATAGATTTATATCTATCTATTCACTTCAGGAGGAGCAAATGCGATTCACGGCCGTAAATAACAGGAGGAATAAATAAAAGAGCAAATAAATAAATGTGTCAGTAGCGAGACTCTAACCTATGACTCCGTGTGGAGACCAGAAGCCCTGTTTTATGCAGATGGATTAAAACTGAGCGTGGTGCTGTAAATCAGCGGCCTGTCTACACGGATATCAGCATGGCATCATCCCTGCTGACTCATATTTCAGATCCCCTCTAGCAACTTAATGTCTCGAAGGCAATACTTAGACCACGATAAGCATGTTGGACGAATGATTTTTCCTTTAATGAGTTCTATCAATTAATAAGACATGACCTATTCTTTTATAACTGCACCTCCTCCTTCTTTAATCCATAAGACTGGATGAAAAATGTGCATCATATAGGATGCCCTTCAAGGTTGTACAGCCGTTAGTTGGCTTTGTTATAAGTTCATGCTTAACTAGTTCATGTTCATTACTCTCGGGCGACACGGTAAAGTGGTGGTCGGCACTGTTGCCTCACTACAAGAGGGTTCCTGGTTCAAATCCCTGTTGGGGCCCTTCTTTGTGGAGCATGTTCTCCCCGTGTCTGCGTGGGTTTTCTCCAGGTTGTCTGGTTTCCTCCCACAGTCCAAAGACGTGCAGGTGTTAGATTCATTGATGACTCTAATATTGCCGTGTGAATAGTCGTCTGTCTCTGTTCGTCTTTATGTGTCCTGTGATAGCCTGGCGTCCTGTCCAGGGTGGACCCCGCCTCACGCCCGATGTCAGCTGGCACTTGTGGGGGTGGTTTACACTATGTGTGATTAAAGTCGCTGCTCCAGGAAGCTGGTTTTAATCTAGTTTTTCTACTTAGACCACACACCGTTACAGGCCATGGACACCAGCGCTGTTGGTTTAGAGAATCCATATGGAAAAGAAGGAGGGACCATGCGCAGACATTTAAAACAATGGCGGCTGTATTGAAGCAAAACGACAGAGTTCGCCACTCATAAGAGCTTAGACCAGTGCCGGCTGGGCCTGGACGAAGGAGTTGAGCTAACCACTAATCCAGCAACGGGCCTACTGCCTGCTAAGCGAATCTACCTCAGCCTATTCTCTCTGGTGATTCAAATGAGCTTTTATGGGTGTTTCCCTGGTTTTCAACCTCTTGAGCTCACTCCACGTTAGGACTAGCTTTAAGTCCCCAGACCAAACTAGTTCCTAACAGTATCTTCATTTAAGATACTGTTTATTTCAAACATCTACACTATATACGATGCTGCAATTCTAGGTCTATTTTATTTAACACGTCCTCTTTCAAAAGACTTCCTTGTTTTTTTTGCTGTTTTAAAATTTGCAAAAAAGTTCCTTGGTATTTGGCCGATGGGATAAAAGAAACAAACTCCAAAACACTCTTTTAATTCTGCAGCACTCATCATCTCTGCTGAGGCTTACAGCGCTTTCCCTCTGCCAGGCAGAATGTTTACATTCAACATAATGATTAGACTGCACAGTCACATCTGTCAGCCCACACACACACACACACACACACACACACACACACACACACACACCCTCCATTTGTTACGTCATGTTCACTCCCATTGTAACATTGTGTAGTAAATCAATCGTATGTGTGCATCGATCAACCCAGATTTGTCAACGACTCCCAAACAATATAGATGTAAGACAAACACACACACACACACACACAAACTCAGATGGGTGAACACACTAAACAATGGAGATGTAAACATGGACACAAATAGCGTGCTCCCATTCACACACACACATTTTTGCGTGCACAGACGCCACTACCGGCTTCTCAGATCATCCATGAAAAATACCTGCATTTGTCCAACTATGGCTCTCATCCTCTCCCCCTCTCTCTCTCTCTCCATCTGCCACATGCTGACACAGAGGCTTAGCATGCATTGTGTTTAACCTAGTCATCTTAGTGTGTACGAGTGTGTGTGAGCTTTTTTTCATCCTCGACCGAACACACGCCAGGAAGTGAGACAGATGGAAACACGGAGATGGAAATATCTATCTAGATTTAAGGAGGTAGCAGTAATGAGAATAGAGAGAGAGATAAAAATGACAAGAAGTGAGTGATTAAAGAGAAATGTTTACATTCACTCACTAAGAGTTAAATCATTCGAATGACCATAATGATCCCACAGCGCTACACGTTTTACAACCGCATGTATATAATATTAGTTTATCATCAAGTCTAACAGGTTCTGCTGCAGCTGTCGGTGATCCTAACTGCGCTGATTACACTTATTTTTAAATATATGACAGCCATAATGTCCTGTATGTACATAAACCACCTACAATATGTATATAAAGCTTAGCAGTGTAGACTTTATCCATGCACACAACTATTGAGCACTATTTTGTATGGCACATCACACCTCATCTCCAAATTTTTGTCCAGAGTCAAAATTTTATCGATACTGTTAGTTGTCACTCATTTATTTTTTATGCATGCATCTTTTTTCATACATAAGCCGACTTATCTGTGCAGACAGTTGCATAAAGACTCAGTTACAACTTCCGGGTATGAAACCCTGGCGTTCGGAGCAAAAGGGGGAGAGGAACAACCCGATATACTCTCATCTCATTCACCTAAAATGCATGTTTGTCGTTTTCATATCTCATTAATAACAACACCTTCATTAAGGTTAGGTTCAAGGTGATATTTATTGTCATATGAGGGGAAATTTGTTATGCAGCCACACAGATTGTAGCACTAGTCCGAGTGGTGATGCGATATCGGCATTTGTATTGCTAGATAAGGTTTATCTAATGCACTAGAAAAACTACATGGTACATAAAGTTAGCACAGCAGAAACATCAGGGGGAGAAGTTCCGCCATCCGTGAGGAACTCGGAGTAGAGCCGCTGCTCCTTTGAGTTGAAAGGAGCCAGTTGAGGTGGTTCAGGATCATCTAGCAAGGATGCTCCCTGGGCGCCTTCCTAGGGAGGTGTTCCAGGCACGTCCAGCTGGGAGGAGGCCTCGGGGAAGACCCAGGACCAGGTGGAGAGATAAGATCTCCACACTGGCCTGGGAACGCCAGATCCCCCAGTTAGAGCTGGTTAATGTGGCCTGGGAAAGGGAAGTTTGGGGTCCCCTGCTAAAGCTGCTGCCCCTGCGACCCGACCCCGGATAAGAGGCTGAAGATGAGATGAGATGAGATGAGAAACGTCAGACAGGTCAGACCGCTGTGTTAAACCCTGTATCTTTAAATGTTACAGTTACAGATATCAACAAGTTTGCCAATTTCACATACCTCTGAAATACAAATCAACAGCCAGTTGTCTCCCTAGAAGTGATTCAGTCTATAATATATTTATGTAGCTTCCAGTACCAGGCACTTCAAGCACTGCATCTATTCAAAGCTAGGGACAATTTGAATTTAAATTCCTTGTATTAAAGCTCCTGCACACTAATGGCAAAAAATGATTTCAAGTACTTTGTCTGACTGCGTGGGCGTGTGCAGACTGTGCTCGTCTCTCTGGCTCTGACACTAGATTTGTTGCACTTGTTTGTCGGGGGATCCGTGTCGTTTTCAGCGTATATTTGCTCTCTTTCAACCTTAGCAGAGGACTCATCAGCTAAATGAACTGAGAAACACCTGTTTGGATTTGAAGTGGGGCTTTAAATCCTAATTATTATCATTGATTCGTTGATTCATCTGCCAATATCTTCCTCTGTTTATTCGATCAATAACTTTGGTCTGTTAAATGTCAGAAAAGTGCGACAACAGTCCAAAACACAAGCGCATTAAATGTTCTACAGATTGTCTCAACTTCGCAGGGCCTTCATCCTCTGACGTCCAACTGTCCTTACACACTTATGATGCGCTACCAAGATCCAAATGTCAGTCTCAATTTGGGGAAATTGGTTTAAAATGATGCACAAGACACCCAGACACCTCCCATCTAATGGAATAGTGTACCCATAAATACACAAACAACAGCTGGTGAACAAAACACAGGTATGATAAGATTGTTTCTGGATCTGAACGGGTTAAACATATTTGGCCACTGAAGTTGATTCTGACATTCAAGGAGATAAAGATGGATGAGTGTGTGTGTGTGTGTGTGTGTGTGTGTGTGTGATATCGAAAGAGCGACACAGTCACACAGAGAATGTGAGAGAGAGAGAGAAAGAGAGAGGTAGAGACAGATAGGCAGTGTGATACATAGACACTGCGTCCTGATTGGCTGAGAGGACCTCTTGTATCTGAGTGGAAGGAAGAGAGAGAGAGAGCGAGAGTTTACACTACTGGTCGACACGTGCTGCTCCGTCACATGACTCATTACTCTCTCTCTCTCTCTCCCTCTCCCTGAGTCTTCCCATGCTCGCTCGCTCTGATCTCCTTCTGTGCTGATGCTCTGGTCTTTTCCCTTTGCTCTTTTTCTGTCTGTATGTCTCTGTCTCTGCCTCTGTCTCTCTCTGTCTCTCTCCATCTCTCTGTCTCTCTCTCTCTCTCTGTCTCTCTCTCTCTCTCTCTCTATCCCATCACTAGTATCTTTCGCTCTACTCTCTCTTACTCTCTTTCCACTTTCTCTCTCTCTCCTATTCCCCCCCTTCTTCCCTTTTCTATCTTGTATTGCGTCTACCTCCTTGCCATCTTCTCAACCCCTTTCTCTCCACAGCTTTCCATCCATCTCTGTCTTTTATTCTTTCCTCTCCTCTCAAATGTCTACTCTCTCTTTATTTATTTATTTTTGTTTTGACTCTCTGTAAATCAAAGAAATACATTAATGTACATTCTGGCGTTGTCTTACAGGAACATGTATCCTTGAATCTCTGTCTCAAATGCAAATTTCAAGTTTGCCTCACCAACATGACCAAGTGCTATATTTACAAATCAGGCTGCAGAGTCTCTCCCCGTCTTTGCTCTTCACTTCCATCCCCCTCCCTCTCTCCCACTCACTGTCACTCGTCCAGGTTCAGTCCCTCTTTCTGTTTGGCAGTTCAGTTTGTTGAGCCTCTCTGCCGTGGCCTTGCAGAGCCAAAGGAACCAAGCGCTCCTTGCTGCCAGCCCACTTGCAGGAATTTTAGGGCAGGCATGCATGCACACACACATACACACGTTATACTGTAAATAAAGAGAGAGGAGAGGGTGCATTTATCTTTCCTTAATGAAAGAAGAGGCCATCTATGATACACAAAGTGTTTTCTGGCTCTGGTACCATGGAAACGATGTTAGTACATGAAAGGAAGCAAGTTTGTTCCCATGGTGCCAGAAAAAACAAATACAAGGACGTTTCTCAAGCTGCCTTTATTTTAAAAATGACACTAGTGTTTTTTATTAAACTGCAGAATGTAGGCGAACTCGTCCAACCCGTAATCACTCCCAACTCTTCAAGTAAGGCGGTTTGGTCAGTGGCCTTTGGGGATAGCAGGTACATCAATAAAGAGTCCTGAGATATGTTGATCTAAGTTATTGTGGCACATAATGAGAGAAATGAAAGCAAATAAAAGGCTTTCAACTGCAGTGCAGTGAGATGATGTAGACTAAAGAGCGACATAGTTCATGTAGAGAGGAGGTCGACACAGGACTTTCACCCAGGAGGCCGCTGCTTTCGTCACAGGTGAAACCAAAAATCAACATTGTCTTATTTTAACTTTACATTATGTATGTAACACATTCTCAAATTGCCATTTTGAAATGATGCCTGCGCTCAGAAAGCCGATTAATAAGAAACGTATGTAGGGAGCCTTATCAGTGTAGCTGCTGTAGAACGAAGGAAGCGTCCCCATCGTGTCAGTTTACACAGACGTTACTGTCCAGGTCGCAGGTCTTCAACAGACTAAACTTGCTTTCAGGGCTTGAAAAACTATTGTATCTGTATCCCCGGCCCCCGCTCCTACTCAAGACAAGTAAAACATTGATCAGATTTGTCATTTGGGATGGTTGTGGGACGGTTTGCTTGTGTAACTCTGAAGCCTGCAGAACATTTTGAAAATGTGTTTCCTTTGTATTTTCAAAACTATGCTGCAAGTTATAGCCTACAACTAAACACACGTAACAGAGACAATACAGACAATAAGTGTTAAATAAATGCTCATTAAGTTCAGTGATGTGGTGTCTCTTTTATTGTCATTATTATCAAGTTGTTGTATTTTATCAGATGCACCCTGCTCTCTAAAAATCGGCACCAGCCGTTAAAAACCCCATATCTGTTTCTATCAAGTGGCCACATGTGACCAGTTGGGAGTGAGAGTGTGTTGATTCATCCTGGCAGAGCTGTGTGGACTTGAGAACAAGAAAGAAAACTGACTTAACGATTTGATAATTGGTGCAAATCCAGTCCTCCAAGGTCAAAAACAAACTAATTACACAGCAATTAACCATCAATAATGCTACTTGTCTTTGCTCAATATGAACATCCTGGCCTGACTTTGAGTATTGGTGGAGATATAAAGTGTGTTCTGCACGACAAAATGACTTACACTGCACTTTGCAAAAGGGGCTGATTCTATATAGGGTATGGAGCAGGGCAGGGTTTAGGTATGCAGGGTGGGGGCCTTGGTTAGAGGTCAGAACTCTATTTATGAAATGACTAAACGTCCCACTGCACTTCAGTATGGTGACCCAGGATATGATGTCCCAGGGCAGTGTTCACTCTGATCCTCCTGAAAAAGAAGTCGGTACGTTTATGGCAGGAGGAGGTGATCAGGAGGATCTTAAAAAATATTTTGTGTGGAGGATGAAAAAAAAGAGGGAATGACGGGACATCAAGAAGAATTACGAAATGGAGCCAATGAACCAAGAACGAACATCAGAACAATCAGAGTAGCAGGAAATGGATTCAACCTGAGAGGTGCAGCGGTGGCCCGATCACACTGAGACATCGTCCCCTGTGAGGAACGGTCATCAGCGAGGGCGTCTCTGAACTATTCTTAATATAAAATGGGAGCAGTGAGAACTGTCAATAATGTGTTTCCAGCTGTGTTTTACTGCAGCAGCTGTCAACGCGGTAGGCTGGCACTTATGTGTATTTACTCTTTTTTTCATATTCTGCCTTCGTTAAACTGCGATGACAAATCGACCCGGGTTGATTTGAGACAAGGATGTTGCAGTTCACAGTTGGCAACCCTTAAGATAGGAGGGGGGGGGGGGGGGGGGGTTACTTGAAAATACAGGAGAGCATTTCCTCACAAGCGGTCTTATATTATACAGGTGTGCTCAGTATTGATGACAAAAAAGATCCCTGCATGTCTGTTCTATGCAGAGTGACTCACATGGGAGCTGAGATGAAAAGGTTAGCGAGACGAACGGAGTGAGTGGCAAAAATACAAAAGGATATTTCACTATTCCAATAAAATTCCAGGTGTTTTTGTGACAGGAAAACTAGTCTCTATTTTTTCTAGTTTTTCCAGGATATGTGGGAACCCTGCCAGGGCATCGTTAGTCGTGGCCCTCTGTGTTTGATTGCCCTTGAGCGTCCGTATGACACCCATCGGGCTTTCAACTGTGAACCCATTCACAGCAATATTCGACGTTAAGAGCAGGAACTACAGAAGTAAATGTGTCAAACAAACGAGACTGCGGTTCATGGCCCATTCATGTACCGTGTCCAGCACGCCATTGAAGTTATTAGAAAGCCACTTATTTGAACCCCACCCACGCTCTTTTCCTCAATCCAACCTGTAGTTTTGTTGTTTTTAGTTGCTGGTCAGACAATGAAAAAGGTCCAGAAAGTCCAGTTAAAGTGACAGATTACTAACAGATACCACTAAATTATTAATTATTGACTCTACAGACCTTGTGGTGACTGTTTTCTTTCTGTGATAATGGATATTTTATGACTGTGACTGCAACAGGGGATCACAAGTTTCATTTTCAGGGTCACAAACTAAAAAAAAGCTGCAAATCACAGGATGAATACTTGCTGTGCCAAATAAATATATAAACAGGGAACAAGGTTTCAGTTCCTTTGGTTTTGTGTTTATGCATGAGGAAAACGTTGCTGAAATCAATCCATGACACCGCCGAGGGCGTACTTTGCATGAATTATAGAGCCTCTGTTGCTGGTGTGTACGACAGTGATGCACACTGTCATGTTAAAACTAAGCACAGCTTCTCAGATATTAGCTCTTTAGTCAACACAACACGCCCTGCTGCAGGTGGACAGCGGCGGCGCTGATCCATATTCTGCTGTTTGCTTTGTCACGGCTGTCAGAGGGGAGGAACGTGAGCCGAATCGTGCTGCTTGTCTTGAGCCTACAGGGAATATTGATTGGAGTGTAAACACCTGCATACATGCCATCAAGCACACACATGTACACACAAATGAACAGGCACAAAAAGGTGGATTCCCACACAGATACACTGGAGAAGAGTGGAAGTGTGGACAGATATATAGATGATAGACGGACAGAAGATGCAGAGACGTGGAAAAAAGTTGGATTTGGATTACGTTCGTCTTGGCTCTGAAGCATTCAGAACATTAAATACTGTATGTCATGGTGAGCTTTAGGTATTATATAAAATTTTATATAGCATCTAACTGCATTTTGCCCCAATAACTGTCTCAACCCCTGATGATCTACAAGACAATAGCCTCTGCACCATCTATTCTGCGTTGCTCATGCTACAGACACGCCTGTATTGAATGTAGCTAAATTCAAAGGAATCACGTGAGTAGACGGAAATAAAAACAATATTTGTGGGTCCATAAAACATCAGTAAATTCAGTAGAATGTCTTTTTCTAACATTTTTCTACACTAAAAGAGTTTTCAAATCTTAACAGATGTTGAAAATATGACAAGAAACAACATGTAATGATACATTAAACACTTTTGTTCCTATAGTGCACATGTGTCAAACTGATCCAGTAAAGGGCCACTGTGGCTGCAGGTTTTCAGCCCAACCAAGCAAGAACACACCTGACTCGACTTACTCACTCACCTGAACTGCCTTCACATAGTTGACTTGTTGGACCAGGTGTGTTTTTGATTGGTTGGAATGAAAAGCTGCAGCCACACGGCCCTTTACTGGATCACTTTGATAGTGTGTGATTAACAAAGATTTGGCTGAAGCAGAACACACACACGGACAGATTCATTCATGAACAACCAGAGGCCGAACTCCCAAAACCGGAAATCTTGCACAGTGAAGCTAGACTTCAGAGTAAAAAAGCATTTGTTTGCATGCCTGGGTCCAGACCAGAAGATGGAAAAGGAGTTTAACTATAGTCGACACTTCTGTCTGACATCAGGCAAAGTTTTTCTACTAAAAAACACAAAAATATAGACGTAGTCATGGAGTCATGGCGTCATGAACGTGGACTGTAAATGTTCCAGCGAGCTGGAGGAGAGTACAGATCATCACAAACATCACAGTTGGCGAGTTTATAGCGTCAGGCAACAAGATTCAAAGTCAATGACGGCTGACAAATGGTAAATATATCATTTTACCATGTAGTTAGTCTGCTATCATTCTGTCCCAGATGACTGTGTCCTCGGCGTTTCCCACTCACAGGACATAAGATCGTAAATATCAACCATGTTTAATATTTGAGATTTGAATTCAGGGCGGCAAGGATGGACCTCCAAACTGATCTGGGGATGTAAAAAACACTCGTAACAAACCCTCAAAACAATTTCAGTCAAAAGCAACTGGACTGGTTCTTTGTCTAGGAAGACGTTTCACCTCTCATCCAAGAGGCTTCATCAGTTCATGTACGCATCTGACCAGGCTGGGACTGGACCAGGACCAGGACCAGGACCAGGACCAGGCTGGGACTGGTCCAACTAACTGGTGTGGAGATCCAGGTATTTAACCTCTCACAAGGCCGATGATGTCACTTGAACCCTTTGTGCTTCAAGTGCCAACGGCCGTCGTTAGAGTGGCAGTCGTTGGCTAGGACTGGTCAGATGCGTACATTAGCTTTGACAAACTCAGCTAATCACTTTATCTAACGATGACCTGGACGAATGAGAACATTCACAGGCCCACTCGTAACTAACCTCACACAAAAAATCTGGAAAATAAATTAAAAGATAATCTTTAGAGGCATCAGAAAATGAGGGCTTTGGTGCCGAGTGTCGGGAGGGGCGAATTGGGCCCAACGTCTTCTTGATTCTCTTATAGTGTCGCCGGAATAACCTAAAAGTTTATAAGTGGAACTACTGCTGATTTACTTTCCAATAAAAACTTTCATTATTTGTCCAGGCGTTCAGATAACAGTCTAAAGTGCTGTCCTCTTGTAAAAGTAGTCCGTCGTCTCTTTTAACCCACTCTCATTAGGTGTTACCTCGCTTTTTTAAATCCCATTAAGTCCAGGACCCTTTTTTTTCCTATGGTGCTGCTATGAGAACTTCAACCAGGTTCATTAAAGCAGACTCATTAAAACATCTTATTACTCTAATTACTTTAATTATGTTGCAGCAATGGCTCTGCAGTGGCGAGGTCAGCCATAGGGCTCAACGAGCAAAGCATCAACACTTGAAGAGTTGGGGATTCAGTTTCCATATGGAGCTTAACCTCTGGCTCTGGTGCTGTATATGTGACCAACTGTTATGATCAAGCACTCCAGCAAAATAGGTTATGCTACCTGTTGCAATGCACGCAATGAAACCTCCTTCCCTCAGTCTACCTCATTTCTACAACGGATTTGTGATGAAACTGGCCGCTTTGCTCTGCTCTATTGTTGTTGTTGCCGCTGCAGACGGATGTCCGTCCTCCACAGAGCTGGGTCTGTCTGACGTTCCTGCCTGTTATAGTGAAGGTTTTCAACGCCACCGTACTCTACGGGGTAATTGTTGGGTCAATGTAAATCATAAATAAGTCATAGAGTGTGGTCTTTACCTACTCTGTAAAGTGTCCTGAGATAACTTTTGTTATGATTTGGCACTATAAATCAAATTGAATTGAATTGAATTGAATTAAGACAATGTGCGTGGGCAACAGGTGCTTTAATTCACTGTCTATAGCCAAAGCCTTTAAACCCTTGACAACCTTGTTTTGAAAAAAATTCACATTATATTAGAATGTGAAAACAACATCTGTAGTTATTATCTGTTCAGGGTTTAACAATCAAGAACTCAGCTAATCACTTTATCAGGACTGTGTGTATCAGATTTTCCCTGCCTTTCAATATCCATACTACCATATTATTAGTATGCCAGAAAAAGATTTAGTACGTCCCAATACTCAGTAATGCAGAATGCTTTAAATGTTCTTCTACATCCAGTCAGTTTTTGCACTGTGCAAACCAGCATGCTCTGCTTGCTATGCTGACCCACTTTGCACAGCATATATGAGCCAGAGGGGCAACGTTCAAGGCATAATGTAGAAGTAGAAGCAGGATGTCCCAATAGTATGCATACTGCATGCATACAGTACATAACCAACTGTCGTCATATTTAATTCATCCTCTACTCTGATTGGTGCGTAGGAATGATCAAACTGAGCCCACCTCAAACCAGTGAGGTAAGCAAGGACCAAATACAGACATTCATCAGATAACACTAAGCCCCCACCACAGCCACTTCCTGCTTGATCCAATACAGAAGTGCCCAAAACTGCAGTTTTCTGAGTGTCCACTAGGGGCAGGTTTCATAATAGAGCAGTTTCTCATTGACCTCCATGTTAAACAGGCCGTTTTCATAGCATAATTAAACCTATATAAGGTCTGGTACAAAAAAACATTCTAGTCTGTATGTTTAGCTCATATCGCCATGACAACACGGGGGGAGGGGGGGGGATTTTTTTTTGTACCAGGCTAGTTTTTATTTTATTGGAGGTTAAAATTTATGAATAATTAGGGGCGTGGCCTCTCCTCTGAGGTAAACGTCAGTCAAATGGACATATCTCCCTTCCCCCCACCTTCACATACATGCCCTTTTTTGGTAAGAGGAAATGAGGAGGAGTCAAAGTCTGACAAGATGGCGACTCCCGTAAGTGAGTATGATTGGCTTAAGTTCAATTCAATTTAAAAAGCTTTATTTGTCCCCGGGGCCGGGGGGCAATTCAGGTTGAGAGAACAGATCCTGACGGAGAGGCTACGTCCATTTTTCATACAGTCTATGGATAACACCCGAAAAGCTCTAACTTTTACAGCGCAGTGGCTCGAAGTGTCCACAGCTGTGAAAGCAAAAGTCAAAAAATAATCAAACTGCAGAATTAAAGAACTGAATAACATATTATGTTTTTTGCATGTAAATACTCTTTGCAGAAGTCTGTTGTGATTCTTTATTGAGGACATATGGGTTTCATTCAAACAGATATTTTGAAATGACCTAAATTAATAACTGGATAATATTTTGGTGTAACCATCATAATTATCAGTAAGTTAAGATAATTTAATTGAATAATTTTTACCTGTGCAGTTGTTTTTGGTCTGACCTGTTACCTCTGTGGGAGTGTGGCCAGCACACTGACTCTGTGACCTGGGTGTTACTGTATTAGTTCTTGTTCATAATGTGAGTGTGTGTTTTCAACAAGAAAGAGAGGAAATAACCATATTGTGGGATGCATATGTACTTTTGTGTGTGTGTGTGTGTGTGTGTGTGTGCATGCGTGTGGGTGTATGTCCAGTCGGCTGTGAGTGTGTGAGACTGACTCAAAGCAGCGTGTGTGTACTCTGCGTTGGATGTGTCGCATTCTTGTCATTGATGTTTCAATGGACCGGTGTCTGTTCAAGGCAACTTCTGCTCTTCTACACACATGCTCGTGCACACACATGCTCATACACACATGCTCGTGCACACACATGCTCGCACACACATGCTCGCGCACACTTGCTCATACACACATGCTAGCACACACATGCTCGTACACACATGCTCACACACACATGCTCACACACACATGCTCATACACACATGCTCGCACACACACATGCTCGCGCGCACACATGCATGCAACCGATATCCTTCATGGAGCCATTATGGGGGTTCACAAGTTGATAATATACTGCAAAACTTACATTACAAAATGAAAGAGGCAGGTACTTGGGTGAGAATTTTTTTATAGTTATTTTTAGCCCAGATTTAATTTAAGGTAAAAAAATATTAGAATCCTTTATTCCACCATTCTCTGCATACGTACTGTAGAACCATAATATGGTCTTATTTACGCATTTAACTAGCTTGTACACTGTGCTATGCTATCTATATATCTATATTGGATCTCTATGCTGCTCGAAGGCTTTAAAAAATATGAAATATTAAACATTTGGTATATATTAATTTGAAATATATACCATTAATGCACTTCACATCAGAGGGTTGGTTGGTTTATTTATGTATTTATTCTTGTGTTAGCTTGTGTTTAACTTAGTGCGGGACACTGCAGTTACACACCCCCTTTACATTTACATTTAAAAAAAAAACACTCTTTTGCTACGTTTACACCTGGCATCCACTCTACAGCTGCTGCAGGGTTTCAGTTTAAAAAACTCTGGTGGTGCGTTTTAGTCTGGACAGACACAAACGGAGACATTTGGAAATGTAACCACCTTTCCTAATGTGTTACTTTCAGGAACTGTTCCCCCTCATCGTCGGTAGATAATAAATCTCTGCTCTTATTTTGGTAACATCAGACAATCTTCTTCCTGTCTACCACGGCACGCACATGCCCAGAGTACTTCAATGGTCACGTGGTCTTTAAGTTCAGGCTTGATCTTTGGTCCGGAGGAACTCAGCTTAAGTCCTTCACTTAGATTTTCAACAAGCTTTCTCCGGTGAATCTGTCCGATCGAGTTTCCACCTTTTTCTTTATTGTCGTGGATTGAACCTCATCTGCACTTCGTTGAGTAAAAGAGTCAGAAACAGAAGCTCCAGCTTGAACGTCAGGTTATTTATAGGATTGGATTAAGTCAGAGTATTGTAGCATCCTTTCCATCCGGCTTCAGAGCGCAGGAAACCAAAGGAGAATCACAGTGGAGGTATCGAGCGTTCAAACTCTTTTGATCTTAGTTGCTGTAAGTTCACACCTCCACCCAACAACCTGCGGTCTGGACTGTTGTTTCAACCTGGAGGAGTTGGCGGGCTGTCAGCTGCCTCTCTGATTCTGCCCTGATGACTCATGAGGTGGAAACAATACGAGCGTTGCGGCTGGTAAAGAACACATTGGAATGCATGAGTTGTCCTACTCTGTGGTTTTCCAACACCCACTGCAGAGGAGCTAACAATGGTTTTCCAGACAAGGAACTGTAAAAATATATATCTTTAAATCATAACACCAGATCACAATAGTGTTCTTGTTTCAATTCCTTGGAATTTCCTTGGAAGACATCCAGGCAGATATGAGGACACACCTGAACGGAGCTGTGCCTCGCCCTCAGCACACACACACGGATAGAGTTGATACACAAGAGCTGCTTTTAGAGGGCCAACATGAATCACTGCTGAAGAAGAAGAAGAAGATGAAGATAGAGAATAATGAGATTCAGGGGTCAGAGACAAAAGGTACGATGAATGGAAGAAGGTCATGTACAGTTAAGTCCGTACCGTGCCCCATGCTTTAGGGTACTTGTCTCCCCCTCCCCCTCCCCCTCCCCCCGCGGCACGCTCTTGCTTGTACATGTGCAAACGTGCTTTACAAAAGCCCACCTCGCCCAAACGGGCCGTGGCCGGCAAGTGGGCCGCAGCTAAGCGCGGTACGGTTGCACTCACACTAGTCAAACAAACTAGGCTTTACCCGTAAAACCTCTTTGGGCACGGTACGGATGGACAGTGTGAGTGCGACCTGAGTGGACTGAGTGGACTAATAGATGAATGAAGGAAATAATAACATGGCTGCTTACAACATACTTTAAACATAATGAAAAATTACCAAATGAACATTAGCCAATAACAGAAAGAAAGAAAGGAAGCCAAAAAAAAGTAAAAGAAAGAAAGAAAGAAGAAATCTACATCACATTAAACATGTATCGGATAAAGAATGGTCCCACATCGGAGAACAACCAGTGATTTGGGGCAACATATAAAATATGAATGCATGGTCAACATTTTAGCAGGTGGCCTGTCATGCAACCGCTGCTACCCTGAAAATATCACACGCACAAGCAAACACCCACACCAGCTGTAGTCCAACTAGGCCAGATCAGAGTGAGATGTCTGGAGATGAGATGCACTCAACGCCCTTTAGGGTTAAGACTCGGTTTTAGGGTGAGATTTAAAGTTTAGAGGATTAAGCATGTGGCAGTTACGGTCAGGTTCGGGGTTTGCCCCCCTCAGATAATGAGTTTGACCTCACAAATATAGTAAACACATGCTTCACTTGATTTCTTCCCCCCACACACTGATACATCTCTGCCTTTTCCCTCCAACCTCTCCCTTTTTCCCACCTCTTTCTCTCTCCGTCACTCTCTGTGGTCAGGACAATTTACTTCTGTTGCCGGGATTACATTCACTCTGATCCACTTCCATGTTATTCAGCACTGTTAACTCCAAGTACATGTTCTGTATTCAGATCAAACTACTACCAGGACTACACACACCTATGTTGCTTTTTATTTCATAGGTACTTCAGACATATTGTTTAAGAAAGTGTGTTTAACTCTAAATTAGTCATGTTTGCTTTACTAAAATACACCATTAAATTACTATTATTGTTAATGAATTTGCTTCTGCTTAATGTTATTCAACATTTTAATATATATTATATTTAACACACTTTCAAATAAAAATGTACACTGACTTAACTGTATACCACTTTGTTAAAGTAATCCTGTTGCTAGTATGTAATGTCCTAAAACTTCAGATTTAATGTCTCTATTGTTGTTGTTTTTGTCCCAAATCAAATGAAGTTCATTATTCTCAGCCATGCTAGTGTGTGTATTGGGTTTGTTTGTATAATTGTTAGATGTCCAGTCTAACTTGTTTCTGTTATAGAAAATACGTCAACTGTAACGTTGCTTGTGTCTCCTGACACGAATAACACACACATATACACTTATAGTCCACTCAAATGCAATTGTTTGGTCTATGTAACTCATAGAGTGTGGTTTATACCTACTCTGTAAGGTGCCCAGAGATAACTTTTGTTATGATTTGGCACTATAAATAAAATTGAATTGCCCGTAGGTGTGAATGGTTGTCTGTCTCTGTTTGTCTCTATGTGTCCTGTGATAGACTGGTGTCCTGTCCAGGGTGGGCCCCGCCTCACGCCCGATGTCAGCTGGGATCGGCTCCAACTCCCGCGACCCCGACAGGGACAAGCGGTTGAAGATGAATGAATGGATGAATTGAATAGTCTTTTTTCATAGTGAGATCACCACAGCTGTGTGTCTTGTTTATGTCATGGAGTGTCAGTCATTGCACTTATTTCATTTAGCTCTGTTTACAACAACCTAAGCAAACTGTTAAAACGACTTATTATGGAACCAATTACACTGTTTCTACCTTCAAGATCTTTACGCACTGAAGTGAGAAATTGAAGGTAGAGTTTAGACGAAACTACTTTAAGTCCATGTGATTAATCAGCAATCTAATGTTGCGTACACAATACACTCTGAATCACATTACTCAGGTATCCCTAATATTGAGTGAAACACAATCCAACCCTTTCCGCACAGGAAACCATAAACACGGCAATAGTATTTTTAGAGGGAATACATTACCTTGTCATTGTGGCTGGAAGACGCCCATAGACCAATCAGATTGCTCCTCTGAAGCAGCTGGTTGTGCGAGGACTCTGGTGTGTTTGCTGCATGGAAGTCACCGCTCAACACACCAACACACTGCCATGAGATACGAGAATAGAACATGAGTCATGAGAGCGAGTACTGAACACACACACACACACACACACACACACACACACACACACACACACACACACACACACACACACACACACACACAATGTTAAAATATTCACATCCACACAAACAAGCTTGTTCGTACACTATACAGGTTAACACTTGAGGACCGGGTGAGATTTATACATCATTTGTGCATGTGCCGTCTTGAAGACTATGTCCGTGTCATATTTGATATAATCACTAAGTCCTGCTCTCAGAAAACACACCTACATCAGCAAATGTAGCCCCGTACACTCTGATACATTGCGATACATGTTTCAAGTCAGTTTCAGGAGATTTTTGCTGCGTGCAGCTTCATGATCTGCAGGACAGGTTCAGGGTTTTCAACCGTGTAAGGTGAACTTTGGT